>NC_135235.1:286059844-286359930 GCF_051348905.1 Ranitomeya variabilis
AACTCGTCTGCAGAGATTACAACAAAGACACATTTGATCACATTTCCTGCACTATCCTCATCTATCCCCAACCTACACAAACTGCTCATCCTGCTGATACCCCAATACTGAGCCGCTGCTGCCGTATGTGTCCCTACTATTGCACCTACTGTGTGGTACTGTGTGCCTCTAGATGGTAAGGCAAACCTCTAGAATATAGTAATATCATGTGCAAGTGCCCTCGAAAACAGTGCCCACATTTTGCCACCTAGAATGTAATAATGCCCCCTGTGTGCCCCTTTGACAGTCACAGTAACCTGAGTTCCCCTATAACAATAAGTGCCCACTGAATATTTAATAATGTCCTGAGTCTCCCCCCCTATACAGCTCCCCTCTGTTGGCCCCTACACTGTACAAAGACCCCACATTATCCCCCACACGAGATGATGGCCCCCTCACTGTAATCCCCACACTGTATAATGGCCCTCTAAATAGCCTCCATATAGTATAATGCACCAGATAATCCTCAATGTAGCATAATGCACTCCCCAGAGGCCTCTATCAAGTAAAATACATTCCCCATAGGTCTCAATTTAGTGCAACGCACTCCCCATAGACCTCTATAGGAAAATGCACTACCAATAAGCAGACTTTTTATTGTATAATGCAATCCCCATAGGCAGACTCTATATAGTATAATGCAATCCCCATATGTCTCCATACAGTATGATGCACTCCCCATAGGCAGATGCTATATAGTATAATGCACTCCCCAAAGGCAGACTCTATATAGTATAATGCACCCCCCATAGGCAGACATATTCACTTCTCCTTCTCGTTCCCCCACTGCTCTGAGCACCTGCTCATCTCAGCAGGAAACAAGTAGTGATGTCATCACAACCCCTATCAGTGTCTGCATCAGGGACATCAGACACTGAAAGGGAGAATGATGAGAGAGGGAGAGTGATGCTTCCCATCTCATCAGTGCTTTCAAATGCATCATCAGCCGATACAGTTGAACTTGCGATTACTGGAGGGGAGCCAGGTTCTGGCAGCGGAGCCCCCTTCTACTCAATGGCCCCATAGCGGCTGGGATCGAGTCTTCCTGCTCTGCCACAGAGTGTAACTGTATGGGGGCACTATGCACACCCATACAGTTAACAGTAATTTAGCTCCGGGTGGGCCCTTCAGAGCACGGGCGACAGGCAACTCTGCCCCCACCCCCCAGTAGCTACACTACTGGTGAGGGAGCCAGGTATTTGACCCCCTCCAATCTCAATTTGGTGACTTATCCCACGGATAAGTCATCAATATTTTAGTCCCAGAAAATGCTTTTAAAGCTTTAAGGCAAAATTGCAAAACCTGTGGCAGCACCCACCTGCCCTGTGAAACTTACACATGTGGTGCTTTACAGCAGGGTCTACGGAGTCCCTCAGGCACCAGGACTTGGATGTAAATGTTAGTTTTATGCCTTGATAGCAATACAAAAAGGTGGAAAGTCATAACAATAGCGTAGATTCTCATTTTCAAGTCACAGGGTCAAAGTTCAACTCCCTCCTTCTGTACTCGCCGTGTTCCAGCGCCGTACTCCTACCTGCTACTGCCAGCTCTCTAAGCTAAATGCCCCCCTTCTTGTATCCTTTTCTATATTGTGGTTCCCCTGAGGAAGAGGTCTGTTTGACTTACCAACTCATTGGGAATTGGACTGACATCTATTTCTATATATTTGAATCCTGTAATTCCCTTACCAGCGGTGCAGCACACTGACTTTTCTCCCTTTGGTACTTATCGACATTGGTTAATCCAACCCACAGCAGCTGGGGCGTTGCCATCTAGTGCTAGTCGATTGCTAAAGTTTGGCAGCATCACAAGGTGAGTCCATAGTCAATCCATAGTCTATTTCTATAACCGGAACACTTTCCTGGTGATGATCCCCTAATTTTAGTCTTAAATTTGCCTAACTGCATACCCACTGCCAACTGGACGCTACTCTTGTGAATCTAAAAGGAAAATCCTTCCCTTGTTTGTTAAAGGTGAAAAAGAAAATTGCTTAAACTGGTATTCCAAGGTTTGGAAGTTATCCCCTATCCATACAATATCCTTATAATAGGTGATAACTTCCCAATCACTGGGGGTCCGACTGCTCGGACCAGTACCGATCCCAAGAACCGAAGCCCTGAAGAGCCCCATGTGAATGGAGCAGGGGTCAATCGGTGGGAGTCCCAGCCTTCAGACTCCCAGAGGTTGACAATTTATCTCCCATTCTATGGATGAGGAACAACTTCCAAACTTGAGAATATCCCGATAAACTTTGCACCTCACTTTAGCTGGTGCCAAACCAGTTGACGCTCATGGATTCAATTCTTCAAAGAGAATTGTAACAATTTGCACTATAAAATTCAGCAAAAGCTATTCGGCGACATGGTGGCCAGGTGGATAGTACTGTTGCCTTGCAGTGCTGGAGTCCGACCATGGAGAACAAACATCTACTTGGAAGTCTACATGTTCTCCTAGTGTTAGTGAATTTAGCCGGATACTCCGGTTTCCTCCCACAATCCAAACACATGCTAAAATTAAATTGTGATGTCTGGAAAAGCGATTTGGAATATGTTGACACTAGATAAGCAACCATGATAAATAAATATTAGAACTAATGGATGACATATCCTGCAATCCGCATCTCGAATGGACAATATTGGACACTGAAGCTGAGTGCCGACCTCAAAAAAATGGCCACGTTTGCAGAGCAGGACATCACAAGGACTTACATTTAGACATTTTCTGTTCTTTTTTCTTTGCACACAAACCCCGATGAATGTCAAAGAAAATATAATCCTGCATTAACAAACTTACTTCAAAGCCACCCTTGTTCTTCTATGTAACAATCTAAAATCTCAACGATTCAAAATGTGGAAAAAGGTGGTGGAAAATGAAGGAAACAAAGCTATAAAAATCCATTGGAGGATAAAATAACCATGAAAACTATGTGTAAAAAATATATAAAGAGTGTGACATCGGAGGAGGATGTAAAACAAGCATTTTATTGGGCATTCAGCATGGAATTGTAAGTGTATCTCCTGTCAGTATCAATGGGAATGAAAGGGATCAAACTAGAAAAAAACTGTTTGATGGGTGAACTATCCTTAAATTGGATATTCGTCAAAATTCTTAAGCTTTACCAGTTTAATAGGTCCTGGAACTTTCTTAATTTTCAGGCTATGTAACTTGCCATCTAGTTTTTTTTTTTTGAGTGTGTGGTTCCACTTCATCAGCATTCTTCCAGTACTACAGGTGCTGGACTTTCATTTCCTTCACGTACCAGCATGATATGTTCTGCTCTTGTCAATGTCCAATGGCTTCCATGTGACTGTATGACAGACAGGAGAGCAGGAGCAGAGACTCACTTCCTGTAATCTGTCTCAGTGTCTGTGCTGCTGGAAATGGATTACACCTCACAACAGGCAGTGGAAAGAAAGTTAGGAAAAAGGAAAACGCCACTTTTATTTTTTTTTACAAAAGCAATTTGCATGTTGCCTATTTAACATATTATCTATCAAATCAGACCTAGTTATCTAACACTAAATTGTACGATGGCTTATTTCACCCATGCTGACTCTGCAGCAAAATGTAACACGTTCCTTCAGATCACACCAATTGCAAAAATAAGAGATTCCACCAGAGATCAACTGCAGAGTAAAAAATTGTTCAAATCAGACAACTCCTTTGAATGACTCTTGGATAGATGATACATTTAAAAATTTTGGAAAAAAACATTAAGTCATGTATATGTTACTTCCATTGTCATAGTGCTTCTTAAGTGCTTTATACAATTTCACTGATGGAGGACCTACAGAACTCCAGGAGTCCACTAATTCTAGAGAAATTTACTGACGTAAGTGAACTAACAATATAAAATATAGCCTTCATTTAGATATGTTAAATGTGGGCAATACTCATAGGACTTAGACCTGTGAACATAGTATTGAGGAGCGGTAGCTGAAGCTACCGGAGAGTGATTGAATATACCCCCCAAACTTTAGAGAATTATCCCTATATGCCGTTCACAATTGTATACCTCCATGCTGGGGTCTAAGGGGTAATGTTTCTTTCTCCTTGTAGAGAGTGACAAGCCAAGCCTGGCATGTCAGAGTGAGGAGACTTATAGGCCATGCATGCTCCTCTGGGAAATTAAATATGAAAATTGTCTCTTCAGAGAGGAAGAGGACCAGAACTCTAGCGACACCTATTGTAGGTTACCGCTGTAAACAGAAATTTAGAGAATAATCTGGATGAAATGATAAGAAATCTCCTGTTATTGTCTTCTCTAAAGACTCTAAAGACAAGAGTCACCTTTTCAGTCTAATTAAGGATGACCTTATAGCACGGTGGCTCAGTGGTTAGCACTGTATGGTGGCTCAGTGGCGAGCACTGTATTGTGGTTCAGTAGTTATCGCTCTATGGTGGCTCAGTGTTTAGCACTTTATGGTGGCTCAGTGGTTGGCATTGTATGGAGGCTCAGTGCTTAGAACTGTATGGTGGCTCAGTGGTTAGCACTGTGTGGAGGCACAGTAGTTAGCAGTGCACTGTTGCTTTGCAGCGCTGGGGTCCTGGGTTCAAATCCCACCAAGGACAACATCTGCAAGGAGTTTGTATGTTCTCCCCATGTTTGCGTGGGTTTCCTCCGGGTTCTCCGGTTTCCTCCCACATTCCAAAGACATACTGACAGGGAATGTAGATTGTGAGCTCCAATGGGGACAGCGATGATAATGTGTGCAAAGCGCTGTGGAATATGATGGCGCTATTTAAGGGAACCATAATAGTAGACCATACTACTGACACCTATCATTCTGTAGGATTGACATTGCCCTATTTCTTACAGCCACCATGTTATATTGTGACGGGTGGATAGACTTACACATAGAAAGATGGATATGAACATTGTTTATTTTAACACCGTTAAATAAAGGTTATATGTCATATTGTTAGTTTACTTAGGTCAATGAATTACAGACTTGGGTGCTTTCCTTAAAAAGCACAATGAGAATGAGGAATGAGAGATATAATCCGTTGCTTATAAATTGATGACCTGTCCATACAGTAGATCATCAATATCTGATTGGGGAGGGTCCAAAATCCACCACTGCCACTGATCAGCTGTCATCACCTCCGGTGGCAGCCGCTGTAGGAATTGTGTCATGTCTCGGGGTTTTTCCTTATCTATGTGTCCATTGATTTCAATGAGGCCATGTCTTGTTACTTTTTTGACGTTACATTTTTTTTTGCTCGGACGAGTGCATCAATATAACTATACAACAGTAGAGGTCATCTGGGAGGCGGCAGCCGAGCTAGAACCGCCAGCCGCCATGCTCCGTGCAGAATTACATTGGCATGGTCTGCCCTGGAACGCAACATGTTTTCAGTGCAAAGCAAATATAGGTGGCACTAGGTTGGAAGGCATTCATTGTTAACTGGCACCTGCTACATTATAACTTCCCCTCCTGTCCAATACAAGCTATGTTTATAACTCTTCGTATCCTTTATGGTCCTCTGCCAGTTTGGATGTGAAGGGAGTTCCTGTTTGCAATTACATCGCGGAACACACCTTACATTGTCAATACAGCGAGATAAATGACTTGTTTGCATGTGATTATGTCTAGAGCACTTACATACTTGTTTGTGTTGTCTTACGATTCTGTTTACCATTGTGCCAGATGGTTCCTTTTTCAATCAGTTCGCATCTTCACATTTTTTATTTTTTTTTGCATCGCTCGCCCGCAACGAGATACACAACTAATGTTTAATGCGAGTTCTGAGCAGTCAGAATTAAAGCTATAGCAAAAAGACACGCAAACAAAAAACATGCACAATTGCAAAACAAAAACTGTTTTTCAAATTACTCTCTTGAGGAAATACTCACTAAGTTGGTGTCTATGTACTTAGTAAAGTTATTGTTGGGTTATGCACAGCGAACACAACCTTGGAGATCAGTGCCTGCCCCATGGTGCTCCCTCCCTACGTTACCGGCTATAAAAGTCATGGAGGCAGCCTTGTAGACCAATTTTGCAAAGAATCAACAAGTCTCCCAACATTGGAGTGTTGGAAGGAGCAAACAAAGTACATGGGGAACAAGCGCATATAGGAAGGGCATGGTGACTGTAGGGACTCACACTCACAGTAAACTGCTGGATGGATTGGTCCCACAGTATATGTACAGTAGGGATTCTGTTGTGAACTCTGTTTTCGGGCTCCCTCTTGTGGTCACTGGTGGTATGGTGTGACTTTTGCTTTGGGCTCCCCCTGGTGGCTTTGTTTGTTATCCTGCTGTATAGCTCTGTTTTACTTCCACTTGTGGCCGGCTGTCGATGTAATCAGTGCTACTCAGATTCCTTCTGACTACCTTGCTCCCAGTCCATCCAGGATAAGCTAAGTTTTGTTTGCTCATTTTTTGATCAGCAGTGTTTATCATGTTTTCTGTTCCAGCTTGCTAAAATGTAATTCCCTCGCTTGCTGGTTGCTCTAGTGGGCTGAGTTTCTCCCCACACACCGTTAGTTGGTGTGTGGGTTCTTGAAATCTCAGGATGGATATTTTGTAAGGGTTTTTTATTGATCGCATAGACCCCTGCTCTATTTTCTGCTTTCTAGTACTAGTGGGCCTCTTTTGCTGAATCTGATTTCATCCCTATGTATGTGCCTTCTTCTTACTTCACCGTTAATATTTGTTGGGGGCTTCTATATCTTTGGAGATTATGTCTCTGGAGGCAAGCGAGGTCTTTCTTTCTCTTTATGGGTAGCTAGTTCCTCAGGCTGGCTCGAGACGTCTAAGAATTTTTTAGGCACGTTCACCGGCTACCTCTAGTTGTTTTGGATAGGTTCAGATTTGCGATCAGTCCAGTTACCATCTCCCTGGAGCTCGTCCTTAGTTTAATCACTTGCTGATCTATTTGTGATCCTCCGCCACTTGGGATCATAACAGTACAGCCGGCCCTAAAGTGTTAAGGTACCTTCACACGAAGCGACGCTGCAGCGATAGCGACAACGATGTCGATCGCTGCAGCGTCGCTGTTTGGTCGCTGGAGAGCTGTCACACAGACCGCTCTCCAGCGATCAACTATGCCGAGGTCCCCTGGTAACCAGGGTAAACATCGGGTAACTAAGCGCAGGGCCGCGCTTAGTAACCCGATGTTTACCCTGGTTACCAGCGTAAAATCTAAAAAAAACAAACAGCACATACTTACATTCACGTCCCCCTGCGTCCACTTCCTGACTGACTGAGCGCCGTACAGTGAGAGCAGAGCGGTGACGTCACCGCTGTGCTGCTTTCACTTTCACTTTGCGGCGCTGAGTCAGAGGAGGAAGCAGACTGCAGGGGACGCAATGTGAGTATGTGCTGTTTGTTTTTTTTACATTTTACGCTAGTAACCAGGGTAAACATCGGGTAACTAAGCGCGGCCCTGCGCTTAGTAACCCGATGTTTACCCTGGTTACCAGTGTAAAATATCGCTGGTATCGTTGCTTTTGCTTTCAAACACAACGATACACAGCGATCGGACGACCAAATAAAGTTCTGGACTTTATTCAGCGACCAGCGACATCACAGCAGGATCCTGATCGCTGCTGCGTGTCAAACGAAACGATATCGTTAGCGAGGACGCTGCAACGTCACGGATTGCTAGCGATATCGTTATAATGTCGTTTCGTGTGAAGGTACCTTTAATTGCATGGCAGAAGCAGGAGAAAAGAAGCCTTGAGAATTTTTTTTTTTTTTTTTTGCCGTGTGTCTAGCTGCTGTGGCTGCTTCTCTCCTCCTCTTAATCTTGGTGTGGCTCTGAGTTCAACTGCTGACATGGATGTCCAGAGCTTGGCTTCCAGTCTGGATCATCTTGCTGCTAGGGTTCAAAGTATTCAGGATTTTGTTGTTCACAGTCCTATGTCAGAGCCTAGAATACCTATTCCGGAGTTGTTTTCTGGAGATAGATCTAGGTTCCTGAATTTTAGGAACAATTGTAAGTTGTTTCTTTCTTTGAAACCTCGTTCCTCTGGTGATGCCGTTCAGCAAGTTAAGATTATCATTTCCTTTTTGCGTGGTGACCCCCAAGATTGGGCCTTCGCATTGGCGCCAGGGGATCCTGCATTGCTTAGTGTAGATGCGTTTTTTCTAGCCCTTGGATTGCTCTATGAGGAACCTAATCTTGAGAACCAGGCTGAAAAAACGTTATTGGCCCTCTCGCAGGGGCAAGATGAAGCAGAGGTGTACTGCCAGAAATTTCGGAAATGGTCGGTGCTTACTCAGTGGAATGAGTGTGCCCTGGCTGCAAATTTCAGAAAAGGTCTTTCTGAAGCCATTAAAAATGTCATGGTGGGGTTCCCTACGCCTGCAGGTCTGAATGAGTCAATGACTCTGGCCATTCAGATTGATCAGCGTTTGCGGGAGCGCAAACCTGTGCACCATTTGGCGGTGTCTTCTGAACAGACACCTGAATCTATGCAATGTGACAGAATTCTGACCAGAAGTGAACGGCAAAATTATAGACGGCAAAATGGGTTGTGCTTTTACTGTGGTGACTCAGCTCATGTTATCTCAGCATGCTCTAAGCGCAAAAAAAAGGTTGATAAATCTGTCACCATTGGTACTTTACAGCCTAAGTTCATTTTGTCTGTTACCCTGATTTGTTCCCTGTCATCTTACCCGGTTAATGCTTTTGTAGATTCAGGTGCCACCCTGAGTCTGATGGATTGGTCATTTGCCAGGCGCTGTGGTTTTGATTTGGAGCCTTTAAAATTCCCTATTCCACTAAGGGGAATTGATTCTACACCATTGGCTACGAATAGACCTCAGTACTGGACACAAGTGACCATGCGCATGACTCCTGTTCATCGGGAGGTGATTCGCTTTCTTGTACTGCATAATTTGCATGATGTCGTCGTGTTGGGTCTACCATGGTTGCAGACTCATAATCCAGTTCTGGATTGGAAAGCTATGTCGGTGTCAAGTTGGGGTTGTCAGGGAATTCATGGTGACGCTCCTGTGGTGTCAATTGCTTCGTCCACTCCTTCTGCAGTCCCTACGTTTTTGTCAGACTACCAGGATGTATTTGAGGAGCCCAAACTCAATTCTCTACCTCCTCATAGGGACTGTGATTGTGCTATAAATTTGATTCCTGGTAGTAAGTTTCCTAAGGGACGACTTTTCAATTTATCTGTGCCGGAGCATGCTGCCATGCGGAGTTATATAAAGGAGTCTTTAGAGAGGGGACATATTCGCCCGTCCTCATCCCCTCTTGGTGCAGGTTTCTTTTTTGTGGCTAAAAAGGATGGTTCCCTGAGACCCTGTATTGATTATCGCCTTTTGAATAAAATCACGGTCAAATTTCAGTATCCTTTGCCATTGTTAACTGATTTGTTTGCTCGCATTAGGGGGTCTAGTTGGTTCACCAAGATAGATCTTCGTGGTGTGTATAACCTTGTGCGTATAAAACAGGGTGATGAATGGAAAACTGCATTTAATACGCCGGAAGGCCATTTTGAGTACTTGGTGATGCCTTTTGGACTTTCTAATGCTCCTTCAGTCTTTCAGTCCTTTATGCATGACATCTTCCGTGAATATCTGGATACGTTTATGATTGTGTAGCTGGATGATATTCTGGTTTTTTCGGATGATTGGGAGTCTCATGTTAAGCAGGTCAGGATGGTCTTTCAGGTCCTACGTGACAATGCTTTATTTGTGAAGGGCTCAAAATGTCTTTTTGGAGTCCAGAAGATTTCTTTTTTGGGTTTCATTTTTTCTCCTTCTACTATTGAGATGGATCCAGTCAAGGTTCAGGCTATTCATGACTGGACGCAGCCTACATCTGTTAAGAGTCTTCAGAAGTTCTTGGGTTTTGCTAATTTTTACCGTCGCTTCATAGCTAATTTTTCTGGCGTTGTTAAGCCTTTGACGGATTTGACCAAGAAGGGTTCTGATGTGACTAATTGGTCTTCTGCGGCTGTGGAGGCCTTTCGGGAGCTGAAGCATCGGTTTTCTTCGGCTCCGGTCTTATGTCAGCCAGATGTCTCACTTCCCTTCCAGGTGGAGGTTGATGCTTCCGAGATTGGAGCGGGGGCTGTTTTGTCGCAGAGAAGCCCCGATGGCTCTGTGATGAAGCCATGTGCTTTCTTTTCAAGAAAGTTTTCGCCTGCCGAGCGGAATTATGATGTCGGTAATCGGGAGCTGTTGGCTATGAAGTGGGCATTTGAGGAGTGGCGACATTGGCTCGAGGGAGCTAAACATCGTGTGGTGGTCTTGACTGACCACAAGAATTTGATTTATCTCGAGTCGGCCAAGCGGCTGAATCCCAGACAGGCTCATTGGTCGTTGTTTTTCTCTCGTTTTGATTTCATGGTCTCGTACCTGCCGGGTTCGAAGAATGTGAAAGCTGATGCTCTTTCTAGGAGTTTTGTGCCTGACTCTCCTGGAGATTCAGAGCCGGCTGGTATCCTTAGAGAAGGGGTGATTTTGTCTGCCATCTCCCCAGATTTGCGACGTGTGCTGCAAGAGTTTCAGGCGGATAGACCTGACCGCTGTCCACCGGAGAGACTGTTTGTCCTGGATAGATGGACCAACAGAGTTATCTCCGAGGTTCATTCTTCGGTGTTGGCGGGCCATCCTGGAATATTTGGTACCAGAGACTTGGTGGCCAGGTCTTTTTGGTGGCCTTCCTTGTCACGGGATGTGCGTTCCTTTGTGCAGTCTTGTGGAATTTGTGCTCGGGCGAAGCCTTGCTGTTCTCGTGCCAGTGGTTTGCTGTTACCTTTGCCTGTCCCGAAGAGGCCTTGGACGCACATTTCCATGGATTTTATTTCAGATCTCCCTGTCTCTCAGAGAATGTCTGTCATCTGGGTGGTGTGTGATCGTTTTTCTAAGATGGTCCATTTGGTGCCCTTGCCTAAGTTGCCTTCCTCCTCCGAGTTGGTTCCACTGTTTTTTCAAAATGTGGTTCGTTTGCACGGGATTCCTGAGAACATTGTTTCTGACAGAGGATCCCAGTTTGTGTCTAGATTTTGTGGACCTTTTGTGCTAAGTTGGGCATTGAATTGTCTTTTTCGTCGGCCTTCCATAAGTCGGAGACTTATTTAAGATGTTTTGTTTCTGCTGACCAGGACGACTGGGTTACTTTTTTACCGTTGGCCGAGTTTGCCCTTAATAATCGGGCTAGTTCTGCTACTTTGGTTTCTCCTTTTTTTTGTAATTCGGGGTTTCATCCTCGTTTTTCCTAGGGTCAGGTGGAGCCTTCTGACTGTCCTGGAGTGGATGTTGTGGTGGATAGGTTGCATCAGATTTGGAATCATGTGGTGGACAATTTGAAGTTGTCACAAGAGAAGGCTCAGCTCTTTGCCAACCGCCGTCGCTGTGTGGGTCCCCGACTTCGCGTTGGGGACTTGGTGTGGTTGTCTTCTCGCTTCGTTCCTATGAAGGTCTCCTCTCCTAAGTTCAAGCCTCGGTTTATCGGTCCTTATAAGATTCTGGAAGTCCTTGGCCCTGTGTCATTCCGTCTGGACCTCCCGGCATCATTTGCTATTCATAATGTGTTCCATCGCTCGTTGTTGCGGAGGTATGTGGTACCTGTGGTTCCTCCGGTTGAGCCTCCTGCCACGGTGCTGGTTGAGGGAGAATTGGAATACGTGGTGGAGAAGATCTTGGATTCTCGTGTTTCTAGACGGAGGCTCCAGTATTTGGTCAAGTGGAAGGGCTATGGTCAGGAGGATAATTCTTGGGTTGTCGCCTCTGATGTTCATGCGGCCGATTTGGTTCGTGCCTTCCATGTGGCTCATCCTGATCGCCCTGGGGGTTTTCATGAGGGTTCGGTGACCCCTCCTTAAGGGGGGGTACTGTTGTGAACTCTGTTTTCGGGCTCCCTCCTGTGGTCACTGGTGGTATGGTGTGACTTTTGCTTTGGGCTCCCCCTGGTGGCTTTGTTTGTTATCCTGCTGGTCTCTGGCTATCAGCTGGTTCGTTATCCTCTGGGAGGTTCCTATATAGCTCTGTTTTACTTCCACTTGTGGCCGGCTGTCGATGTAATCAGTGCTACTCAGATTCCTTCTGACTACCTCGCTCCCAGTCCATCCAGGATAAGCTAAGTTTTGTTTGCTCATTTTTTGATCAGCAGTGTTTATCATGTTTTCTGTTCCAGCTTGCTAAAATGTAATTCCCTCGCTTGCTGGTTGCTCTAGTGGGCTGAGTTTCTCCCCACACACCGTTAGTTGGTGTGTGGGTTCTTGAAATCTCAGGATGGATATTTTGTAAGGGTTTTTTATTGATCGCATAGACCCCTGCTCTATTTTCTGCTTTCTAGTACTAGTGGGCCTCTTTTGCTGAATCTGATTTCATCCCTATGTATGTGCCTTCTTCTTACTTCACCGTTAATATTTGTTGGGGGCTTCTATATCTTTGGGGATTATTTCTCTGGAGGCAAGCAAGGTCTTTCTTTCTCTTTAGGGGTAGCTAGTTCCTCAGGCTGGCTCGAGACGTCTAAGAATTTTTTAGGCACGTTCACCGGCTACCTCTAGTTGTTTTGGATAGGTTCAGATTTGCGATCAGTCCAGTTACCATCTCCCTAGAGCTCATCCTTAGTTTAATCACTTGCTGATTTATTTGTAATCCTCTGTCACTTGGAATCATAACAGGATTCATGCTCTCAGATAGGCATTAGGTAGCGTTCACACAGGCAATACAGTTTGGTCCAAACAGGTGCAGTTTAATTACTTTCATAAAACTCCAGTGATTAAAAAAGATTTAAAAACAGTCTATTTTGGTATAAAAATATAACAGCAAATAAACAATTAATTCAACAGGCACACATGTCAGTGGGGGCTCATCCGTATAGATTACAGTTATTTCTCCCTCAGCAACTTTATTCACAGCAGAGGTACGGTCCTATCCATCTCATTGTCTCCTTCACACTGAACAGGCTGCAACTTCCACACGTTTCTCTGCAGCTCCAACACACAGACTGCTCAGCTTTCCTAGCTGACCCATGCAGTCTCCATTCAGAGAAAGACCCCGGCATGTCTCTCTCACTTAGCATCGGCTCACATTTTGGTTTGTCACTCACCAACAGCACATTCGACTCTTCTCCATCTAGAAGACTGACATACCTAGTGAACTCAAGCCCTGGTTCTTAGTCAAAACTAGGTGGCTGCCTTTATCAAGACCTGCAGTACAAGGATTTCATCCTAGCCTACCTGATTTTGCTATAAGACATGATAACTCTATAGCTTCAGTCACACCTTTCTATGACCCAAAGAAACATATATGGTAGACCATAATGAACATATAGAAATTCTACAGATGTGTCTTTCCTGTCTTATGTTTTTGGATTGAGAAATCCAAAGATGAGTAGGTCGAGAAGACCAGCATTGAAAAAAACAGTTGCAATACTCAGTTGGGCTGTCACGACTCTGTTGCCGGTTGTCACGGGACTAGGGGCTTCTTCACTGTCCCTAACACTAGGGGCGCCCTAGCTAGCCCTGTTTCCTGGATTACTTCTGATGGTGAAGATACCAGGCCATGTACGTTGCCTTAGCTCCTGAATCTGCCCTCAGTCTGTATCCTTCCAGGGAAGAGGGGAGTAGTAGTGTACCATAATACACCAAGCAGACTAACAAGGTAATACGAACAGGGATAAAGGAAAATACCAAATATACTAACACATATAACAGAGGAATGCACTGGGGAGTGGAGGATGTAGTTTATACCAAAGTAGGAGAAGAAAAGAAATTATCATACACTCAAAACCTAGCAATAGTCACAGAAAAATCCATCAAACGCCTTCACCTATAATAACCAACAACCACCTCCAGCCATGCGGAATAAGCTACTCTGACAATGAGTGCTAGTCAGGGCCCAGATTATATCGGAGATGGGAGTGGCTAAGAATGCACAGCTGAGAGCCTTAACCCTCCAGGAGCTCTCAACTGACCAGATTAACCCCTGCACTGCCAAAAGAAATTTACACCATTTAAAAAGAATGTAAAGTGCTTCTAATCAGTGCAGGAGTAAGGGAAATAAAATGCTGCAGTCTTCTGGCTCCTCTCTGTCACGGTAAAACTGTGACATGGTCATTGTTTATGCTATATGTATCTATGTAAGAGTGTTTCAAATTTTTATAGTGAGAAATTGAAGTTCTTAATTCAATTCTTGGAAAGGGAAGAATACATGTGTGCAAGAGAACAGCTAATTTAATAGAGATTTAAGGATAGGCAATGTAGTAGCTTTAGAAAGTGATCATAATGGATCTGTGCACAAAAACCATTATGGGCATCTGAAAGAGATGGTTGGATCTATTCAGAGGACTCCGGTCCATCGGACAAGTCAGTAGTGTCTGGACGCTCTTCCCTTTCTGGTATCCCCGTGTGGCTTTTAATTAACCGGGCTAACGCTATCTCTTGATTGTGGCATGATGCACTGAGATTTGGGAGCCTCCCGTCCAATGGCCAAAAACTACTGTCTTGGCCGATGGACCGGAGTGACGTGAGTCTGTTTATGAGTGAGCATTACTCACCTTCACATAGCTGTCCATGGCTGGTGGGTATGAGGGATATTGTCATAGTAGTCAAAGGAATTATTGTAGTTGAAAAAAAAAATTTACTCTAATTTTTATGCTGAAGGGGGTTAAAGGGAATCTGTCAACAGGTTTTTGCTATGGAATCTGAAAGTAGCAGGATGTTAGGGAAGAGACCCTGATTTCAATAATGTGTGAAATATTAGGCTATGTGTTGTAGTTTCAATAAAATCTGTGATTTATCAGCAGGAGATTATTACTGCAGGACTAGGTGTGTGCTAAGCAGTCCAGATAATGTGTGTAACCACGCCCCCACCACTGATTGGCAGCTTTCTGATAATGTACAGTGTGCCAATCAGGGTTGTGGGCGGAGTTATAGAGAGCTCAGCATTCTGACCACTGCTACATTAACATCAGAGAAAACAGGGATTTTATCAAAACTTCACCAAGCAGCTCAGTAAGTGACACATCACTGGAATCAGGGTCTCAGCCCCTAAATCACGCTGCTCTCAGATTACTTAATAAAAACCTGCTGACAAAGTCACTTTAACGTAATTGGCAATGGTAACCCACTGGAATGTACAATAGAGCAGCAGAATTGCTGTAGGACAAGGTGCACATTGCAGAATAAGAGCTGTGCATCGATATCTGGAAGTTGGTGTGGACGAGTGAATGCAACAGAAAGACAAGATGGACTGTTGCCTTCAAGGAACCGTCCGTGACTCTATTGCTGAAAAGAAGGTTTAGCACTGATATATTATCATACTGACATGTATGTATTACTTGCCTCCCATCAACACTAAAGTAGATGAATGACGGCAGTGAGTAATGACAACGTCTGTACAGCCCTGTGGAATATGTTGGTGACATATAAACAAGTGTAATAAATAAATAAATATAGACATTAAGTGTTTTCCCATGATGTAACCATGCAGGACGCAAGTGCAGCCTACCAAATATGCTTGCAAGCACTGAAAGTACAAGAACCAATAAATGGAACCTTATGCCATATGTCTGGATACATCTCAGTAATAAGTATAGCAATCCATTCAAAGCAAACATAAAAGAAGGTCTTGTCTCTGACAGCTTACAATTTACCAAATTGATGAAAGACGCACGGACCTGATAAAAAGTGGAATTCAATACAGTTATTCTTCTGTACTATTCCCTCCATGCAAAATAGCTAAGAAAACTATGCCAGAACGACAAATTACATGCTTTATACATATAACCAGTCTGATGGGTGCCCCTGCAAAATTTGGACTTGGGCCCCATCTACATATTGGACTAATGTATAGGCCCTTGTAGAGTTCTAGATCCCATAGAGACATACAATTATTAATGTCCCCCATCCTGTAATAATTTGCTTGATACTGGCCCCTTCTTGTAATAATGTTTCTCATCCTGTGGCCCTTCCTGAAATAATATCCTTCGTTTTGGCTCCTTCCTATAATGTCCCCCATGCTGGCCCCTTCCTGTAACCATGTCCTCCATTCTGGCCCCTTCCTGTTACCATGTCGTCCATTCTGGCTCCTTCCTGTAACCATGTCCTCCATTCTGGCCCCTTCCTGTAATAATTTCCCCTCACCCTGGGCCCCTTCCAGATATAATGCCCTCCATCCTGGCCACTTCCTGTTATAATGTCTTGCATTTTGCTTCTCTTTCCTGTAATAATAACTCCCTCCTTACCCTATCCTGTAATAATGTTCTCCATTCTGTTGCCCTTTCTTGTGATAATGTCTTCATTCTGGCTCCATCTTGTGATAATGACCCCCATCATGGGCTCCTTCATCTAATAATGTACTCCAAAATGGGACCCTTCTGTATTAATGTCCCCATACAGGGCCCCTTCCTGTAATAATGTCCCCCATCCATGGTCCCTTCCTGTATTAATTTCCCCCATCCAGGGCTCCTTCCTGTAAGAATCTCCCCAATCTATGGCCCATTCCTTTAAAAATGTCCTCCAACAAGGTCCCTTTCTGTAATAATGTCCCCCATCCTGGCCCTTTCCTGTAATAGTGTCCCCCAACCTGGGCATCTTCCTGGTATAATGCCTCCCATTTTGGGCTCCTTCGTGTAATAATGTCCCTCATCCTAGCCCCTTCCTGTTATACTGTCCCCCATCTATCTTGGCTCTTTCCTGTAATAATGTCCCCATTCTGAGCACCTTCCTGGTATAATGCTTCCCATTATGGGCTCCTTCCAAAGATAATGTCTCCCACCCTGGGCCCCTTCATGGTATAATCTGCCCCATTCTCCAGTACTTAAAAAAAAAGATTTTTCTTACCTCTCCCCACTCCCACAACATGCATGGCATCCTCCTTCATAGCCAATGCAGAGACCAGCTGCTGACTTCACCGCACCAGCCACAGGCGGCACATGATGTGACTGCCATGCGGGCACACCGACGTCAGCTGACGGACTCTGACTGCCTGGCGGCATAACATGGCAGAGTAGAGAGCTTGCGGGTCTCCACGCCGCTAAATATTTCACCTGAATGCGCACCCTCGTACGCACATCCAGGTGAAATAGCTGCTGGCATCGGCAGGTATTCCTCCTACACAGGCCCGATCACACCTTCTGCAACTGCGATCATTGCTCCTCGAATATAACAGTTTCACTATAGTAATACTCTATTCACACAGGTAGATAATAGTTTGAATTACTAACTATATTGTCTTACTCTGACCTTATTTCAGTGAAAAACATGTATCACTTATCCATAAATATTAGTTTGATCCCCAAAGATCGTTAATATGACATATCAAACAAATATAAAGGTATAAAAGTGACAAAATAAGTGGGATAAACAAACAGCCTGTAAAAGTAATTAACTCTAGAATAGCAACGATTGTGCACAAACAACACATAAAGTAATAACATTCAAAACTGCTGCTTTATTGTCCCCAGACATGTTTCGCTGCTTTTATGGCATCTTCAGGAGTATGGGACAGACGTAAAATTGCTTTTAATGGCCTGATAAAGAAAAGCTGGGTTACCAATGAGACCATTGGTCACTTTTTGTTATTTATTAATATGTGAGGTATGAAAACAGTATAGGAAGAACACTTGACTATTACTTTGAAGTGGATCTATCAACAGATTTTACAATGTCAACTGCATATATTATTAAATAAATCTTTGAAAATCTGTGTCAGAGTGGCTGAATGACGACTGCAGTTTGTACTGAGCAGCGTGAGATCTCAGCAGGGAAGAGGAACACTGAGGAGCAGTCAATAAGGCTAGAATGGTCTTAAACTTTCATGGATTTTCAAAGTAAGTACACTGGTGTTGTCAGGTCTAAGAGATCAATGTAATAATATAAGCAGTGTATATTGGATAATAGGGTGACCGGTCTGCTTTTTTCTCTCATAGGATTGTGTAGGGTGGCAGCTAACATGCTTGATATCCACTTCATTCTCAACAATGCAGGGAACCCAGATTTGGGAACTAAGATTTATCATCTATTAAGCGAAGTGATACATTTTTTTCCTGCAGAAAATTCTTTTAAATCTCTAATTTAAAAAAAAATGAAAAAGCTGAAGTCAATAAAGGATAAAATATCATAGATCACAGTAATATCAGGCATTAATTGCATGCGCAATATTTCTTGCCGAAAGATTCTGCCCCCCAATAGCGACGTCATTGATGGGACATATACAGCGGCCATGTGTCTTCTCATCCATTTATGTTATTAGGATTACAGTCTGGCTACGCACACTTAATGGATTACCGGGATGTCAGCAGAATTAGTAGATGTTCACACGTGGCCGTCGCTGCAGAAATGTCTGAGCCAGGAGTCTGCTCCACATAGCTGATTTAGGCTATTTCTGCAGCATCTGCCCCCTGCGCATCCTGGCTGACCCTGAATGGCTTACAAATACTGTCCGGTGTGGGCTTATAGCAATAGAAGCAGAGGTTGGCAGATTGGAGACCCCCATTACATATATTCTAGTGCTGCTCTGCTAGATACAGTTTATAGAGACCCTCAATGCTGCAGTCTTATTTACTTTACTCACAGTATATAGCGCCATAATATTCTGCAGCACTTTACAGACATTATCTGCCACCTCCCAGATGACCTCTACTGTTGTATAGTTATATTGATGCACTAGTCCGAGCAAAAAAAAAATGTAACATCATAAAAGTAACAAGACATGGTCTCATGGAAATCAATGGACACATAGATAAGGAAAAACTCAGAGACATGACACAATTCCTACAGCGGCTGCCACCGGAGGTGATGACAGCTGATCAGTGGCAGTGGTGAATTTTGGACACTCCCCAATCAGATATTGATGATCTACCGTATTTATAAGCAACGGACTATATCTCTCATTCCTCATTCTCATTGTGCTTTTTAAGGAAAGCACCCAAGTCTATAATTCACTGACCTAAGTAAACTAACATGAAATATAACCTTTATTTAACGGTGTTAAAATAAACAATATTCATATCCACCTTTCTATGTGTAAGTCTATCCACCGTCACAATATAATGGAGCGCCCCCACTGCCGCAGGGCCGAGGGGTACCCGGTACCGGGCCTCTGTGTCTCGGTTCTGGGGTTGTCACGGTGGCTAGGCCCGGTCCGTGACCCTGCTGAGGGGCGTCCAGTGAAAGTTGAGAATGTGATGATGTTGCGGTGCTGTGCAGGTCGCGGTGAATAACGAGAACACCAGGTTGCAGTCTCTTTACCTCTTTACTGAAGGCTTCAGGATCCTCAGTCCGGAATATGGTTAACCGGGCTACCTGAGTCCGGCCGGTCCGATGGCACCTCCAGAGTTCCCTTTGCAGGTGGAAATCTGTGCCTACCTTCTAGCGCTTGTGTGTTGTGGTCCTCCCCTGCTGTGCTTACGGGAGAGTCCCCACAACTGTTGTGTCTGTTTCTGAAGTTCCCTCACAACTCGATTATGATGTTCTTCTTCGTCCCCCAGATGATATGGCTAGAACGCACCCGTATGACGGGTAGGCTCGGAGCTCTTCCGGGACCCTAGAGTCGCCCCTCTCCAAATGTTGCCCCCTATGTCTTCTTAGGTGATTTGGGCGAGACAGCCCGCCTATAACTGACTGTCCTGCTTGGAGCCTAATACTTCCTCGGCGTTCCGGCCACCGGCTGCGCGCCTCAGTAGGATGTTGCCTCGTCTTACAGCATGACTCCTACTGGTATTTCTCCTTGTTGCGTTGATCTCGTTTCTCACTCAGCACAATAAACCTCGCTTCTTGTCCTTTCTTGGGGTACCGCCACGATGAAGTGCAGGCGCGGTCCCGTAACGTTCTTTCTGTTCGCTAGGCCTCTGTCAGGATCCCACCCCTGAGAGGGACCCCCCTGAATCTTCCCCTACAACACCCTCTGCCACAGGATGTTGCCTGGTTCCAACCCAGTCAGCTTCTCGCTAACTTCCTACCTAACCCCCAGTTTTACCAGATTGTGCGGAGTGGCCTAATACATAGCACCCTTAGCTCCCCCTGGAGGCCAGACTGTGAAGTGTATTGGTGTCTGTGATACCTGGTCAGGTGAACTCCTTCAGTGCCATCAGACGTACCATCACTCCCCTTAGCGGCGGAGCATCAGTACTGCAACGACCAGGACTCTGGGGCGCTGCACTAACATGGTGGCTGCAAGAAATAGGGCAATGTCAATCCTACAGATTGATAGGTGTTAGTAGTATGGTCTATTATTATGGTTCCCTTATATAGAGCCATCATATTCCTTAGCGCTTTACAGACATCATCATCGCTGTCCCCATTGGGGCTCACAATCTACGTTCCCTATCAGTATGTCTTTGGGGTGTGAGAAGAAATCGGAGAACCTGGAGGAAACCCACGCGAACACATACAAAATTCTTGTAGATGTTGTCCATGAAGGGATTTGAACACAGGACCCCAGCACTGCAAAGCAACAGCGCAAACCACTGAGCCAGCATGCAGTGCTAACCACTGAGCCAGCATACGGTGCTAACCACTGAGCCAGTATACAGTGCTAACCACTGAGCATCCATGCAATGCTAACCACTAGGCCAGCATACACTGCTAACTACTGAGCCAGCATACAGTGCTAACCACTGAGCCAGCATACAGTGCTAACCACTGAGCCAGTATGCAATGCCAACCACTGATCCTCCATACAGTGCTAGCCACAGAGCCAGCATACAGTGCTATCCTCTGAGCCTCCGCACATTGCTAACAACTGAACCACTATACAGTGCTAACCACTGAGCCTCCATACACTGCTAACGACTGAGCCTCCATACAGTTTCAACCACTGAGCCACCATACAGTTATAACCACTGAGCCTCCATACAGTTTCAACCACTGAGCCACCATTCAGTGCTAACCACTGAGCCTCCATACACTGCTAACCATTGATCCTGCATACAGTGCTAACCACTGAGTCAGCATACAGTGCTAACCACTGAACTACTACAGTGCTGACTACTGAGCAACCATACAGTGCTAATCACTGAGCCACTGTCTTTTATGTCAACTCCCCCATTAAGACTGCAGTTTTGCCACCCAAATCAGAAGCTCATCCTCGTTTTCACTGATATTGAAGTTCCTCTGGAGATGGGAGGTCGGCCTCTAACCACTTAAAATATAAGAGGTAGGAGCAAGGAGAACTGGACCCCTCTTTTCATGGGCCACTTAGAAGTCTACTTCTTGTCTGGACTGGCAAGAAAGAGATGACACAGATGCAGTCACTAAAGAGCTGAGTATTCAGACTTATTTACAAGGGAGCAAAGTGTGTAGTTCAGCTCCCCTCCAGGAGGGAAAAAAATTACAAGAACGAGAAAACAATTTGCATATTTTTTCCCAATGAGCATGGAATGTAAATGTGCAAATTGCCTCTTCAGGACTTGTGGAGAGTGACAAGCCAGGCCTGGCATATCAAAATGAGGTGACTTATAAGCCATACAATGCTTCACTGGGAAATTAAATATGGAAATTGCCTGTTTAGAGAGGAAGAGGGCTAGAACTATAGTGTCACCTATTGGAAGTAGCAATCCTAAAATTTTATATTGAGCCTTGCCATATAACTTAGAATAAATGCAAACCAGAATTTCAGTTTGCAGACACAGTGTTTCGAGGTGTTGGCCCTCATCAGTGCAAAGTAAGAGAACTAATTTGGCAAGATGAGAGGTTTAAGACTAGGATCAAAGTGGTGACGTTTCTCCTTGTGGAGAGTGATAAGCCAGGCCTGGCATTTCAGAGTGAGGAGACTTATAAGCTATGCAATGCTTCTATGGGAAATTAAATATGGAAATTGTCTTTTCAGAGAGGAATAGATTAAAACTCTGGAAGTATTTATTGGAAGTACTTATTGGAAGTAGCGATCCTAAAAGTTAATATCAACCATTTAATGAGCCTTGCCATATGACTAAACCATAATCTCAATTTGTAGACACAGTGTTTCTAGGTGTTGCCTCTCATCAGTGCAAAGTAAGAAATCTGATTTGGCTGCATGAGAGGTTTACTGGAATCTAAAGGGTAACGTTTCTCCTTGTGGAGAGTGAAAAGCCTGAATAGAATACATGGCTTATAAGTGTCCTCACTCTGGCATGCCAGGCCTAGCTTCTAACTCTGCACCAAGAGAAACGTTACCCCTTGTAGGTAGGCTCAGTGGTTAGCACTGTTGCTTTGCAGAACTGAGGTCCTGGGTTGAAATCCCACCGAGGACAACATCTGCAAGGAGTTTGTCTGTTCTCCCCTTGTTTGCGTGGGTTTTCTCCAGATTTCCACACTCCAAAGACATCCTGATGGGGAATTTAGATTGTGAGCCCCAATGGGGACAGTGGCGATGTTTGTTCAGAGCTGTGGAATTAATGGTGCGAGTACAACAAATGCATCGCTGCTTCTCTTCGGTGGTGAGTTACATTGAATCCATCAGCAAATGATAAAGGTTGAACGGAATGTTGATAAAACAGCCATCAGATAGAGTGGAGATATGGCTGAAGGTTAACGCTAGATGTACAGCTCTCAGGACCGGATCCACACGTCTGGTCTCTGTGCTGTGGGAACCTATCATTGTGCTTAGTGTCTAATGCCTAATAACTGCGCCATTAAGTCTCTGTACACATTCCCACCTGCTTACTTTTCATCACACGCTGCACTTTCCCATACACAGAATGACTTTTGCAGATAAGTTTCGACAATGGACTGACTACAGAGACAGGTTTACATCTATTTCCTAAAATCCTAAATTCTGACATAACTCCTTTCCTTCCCCTATTCTTCACCTGTGGTCGTCGCTGATATGCCCCCAACGTATGGAAAATATGTTCTAACGTTAATTCTAGATGTATGTCCTGGACTAATGGAAACAGATACGGGCAGGTTGAAAGAGAAAGGCTGTAGCTGGGTTCATTCGCTTAAGGGGAAGCTGTCGTCAGAAAATCACTGAATTTGGTTTTTGGGGGTAAAAAGTTATAGGGGAAACTGCCATCGGAAAATCAGTGAATCAGTTTTTTTGGGGGTAAAAGTTATAGGGAAAGCTGTTGTCAGAAAATCAGTGAGTCAATTTTGGGGGGTAAAAAGTTATAGGGAAAGCTGATGTCAGAAAATCAGTGAGTCAATTTTGGGGGGTAAAAAGTTATAGGGAAAGCTGTTGTCAGAAAATCAGTGAGTCAATTTTGGGGGGTAAAAAGTTATAGGGAAAGCTGCGTCAGAAAATCACCCAATCAATTTTTTTTGGGTAAAAATTTATAGGGGAAGCTGCTGTTAGAAAATCAGTGCGTCAATTTTTTTGGGTAAAAAGTTATAAGGAAAGCTGTCATCAGAAAATCACTGAATCAGTTTTTGGAGTAAAAGTTATAGGGGAAGCTGCGTCAGAAAATCACCCAATCAATTTTTGGGTGTAAAAAGTTATAGGGAAAGCTGATGTCAGAAAATCAGTGAGTCAATTTTTGGGGGGTAAAAAGTTATAAGGAAAGCTGTCGTCAGAAAATCAGTGAGTCAATTTTTGGGGGTAAAAAGTTATAGGGAAAGATGTCAGAAAATCAGTGAGTCAATTTTTGGGGGTAAAAAATTATAGGGGAAGCTGCTGTCAGAAAATCAGTGAGTCAATTTTTTGGGGTAAAAAGTTATAGGGGAACCTTCGTCAGAAAATCAGTGAGTCAGTTTTTTGGGGGTAAAAGTTATAGGGGAAGCTGTCATCAGAAAATCACTGAATCAGTTTTTGGGGTAAAAGTTATAGTGGAAGCTGTTGTCAGAAAATCAGTGAGTCAATTTTTGGGGGTAAAAAGTTATAGGGGAAGCTTCGTCAGAAAATCAGTGAGTCAGTTTTTGGGGGGTAAAAGTTATAGGGGAAGCTGTCATCAGAAAATCACTGAATCAGTTTTTGGGGTAAAAGTTATAGGGAAAGCTGTTGTCAGAAATTGAGTGAATCGTTTTTTGGGGGTAAAACGTTATAGGGGAAACTGCCATCAGAAAATCACTGAATCATTTTTTGGGGTAAAAGTTATAGGGGAAGCTTTGTCAGAAAATCACTGAATCAGTTTTTTGGGGGTAAAAGTTATAGGGAAAGCTGTTGTCAGAAAATCAGTGAGTCAATTTTGGGGGGTAAAAAGTTATAGGGGAAGTTGTCGTCATAAAATCACTGAATCAGTTTTTTGGGGGTAAAAGTTATAGGGAAAGCTGTTGTCAGAAAATCAGTGAGTCAATTTTGGGGGGTAAAAAGTTATAGGGGAAGTTGTCGTCATAAAATCACTGAATCAGTTTTTTGGGGGTAAAAGTTATAGGGAAAGCTGTTGTCAGAAAATCAGTGAGTCAATTTTTGGGGTAAAAAGTTATAGGGGAAACTGAAATCAGAAAATCATCCAATCAGTTTTTTTGGGTAAAACATTATAGGGGACGCTGTCATCAGAAAATCAATGAATCAGTTTTTTGGTGTAAAAAGTTATCATATATATATGTATTTCTATGTTCCAGCTACACCACGAGCTATCTTGATACCTGTACGCACAGTGTATCTATATGTAACACATGGAGTGGATAATGTGGTAGATAAATGGCTTTTCAGAGCAATGTCTGCTATTCTTTATCTTCATCTGGCTGATCCTGTCTATTATAGCTTAAGTGATTAACCAAAGTGAAGTCTCTTAATAAGCCCCGAGCTCTCAGCTTGGAGAACAGTAACACATATTAACCTTTGTGTCCTAACAGGAGTTTTATCAATTGAAAAGCCAAGTGCACAGTCACGGGTAGCTGGGTACGGTGATAGCCTGTCATCCGAATGATACAAGGATGCATGCGGCAAGCAGCAGCTAAAGCGTAGACTGCCGGGCCCTACAGAGCGGCCATATTTTATTGCTTGCCCCGTCAGCTCCTGCACATATATCCACCATAGCTATCTCCTTTGGCCCACACAGCAGTAGATCTATGACCCATAATAGATGGCGCTCGGCTCTGCTCATATTGAGTTGTCTATATCAGAAATCGGCATTAACCCTTTCCCAGTTGGACTCTATTTGCATTCTAGTTTTTTCCTCCCGTTTTCCAAGGGTCATTACATTTTTTTTTCGTATTCACGCATCGGCACAGACGCTTAGGGCTTATTTTTTTGGCAGGACAAGTTGCGGTTATGAATAACATCGTATAGTTTACCATACAATGGGAAAAAAATCTAAGCGTGGTGAATTGGTGAAAAAAAAAGTCAGATCCACCTTTATTTTTTCGGTTTCGGTTTTTCTGCGTTCACCATGCAGTAAAGATGTTCTGGCAATACGATTATCCGGGTCAGGAGGAGAATTTCTAAAATATTCAGTTTATAGGTTTTTTGTTTTTTTTTTAGATTTCAGTGGTTAAAAAAACTCTGAACTTTGTAAGAAAAAAAAATTGTTTTGTGTCGACATTTTTTGAGAACTGTCATTTTGTCTTTACATATGATATATATGCATGTAACATATTGGGGATAAGAACATTTTGGGGAAGCGTTGCTTAAAAATTGATCTGTCTAATCAAAATCCTGCTGATTCATTTCTTAATTTACCTTTATAATAGAGCAGGGTCAGACTTGGGTGTCTGGGGACCAAAAAGGGAATGGACCCTAGGGGCCCACCCTACAGCTATATGCAAATATCTGTAAGCCATTATCCCCGAAATAGTAGAGCATTGACTCTAAAACACAGGTGGCGGCTTCACATCTAGTTTGCGCCCCCATAACTAGGATGTATAATTACGGTAGTTTGCATTAAAGGTGTTTTTTGATATAAATAAGTTATCACAATCCACAGGATAGGTAGATCAGAACTTATTGATCGGTGGAATCCAACAGCACAGAATGGAAGAACGGGGAACTTTTATCCGTGACAGGACACTTTTATTCCTATTTTAAGATGGAACGACAGGTGGGATGTCTGACTGCAGCTCCATTCATCCTCTTTGGGAGCTTCAAGAAAAAGCAAAGTTCAGCCCCTTAGGGAATGAATGGATCAGTGGTTGCATTGCACATGCCGCTCCATACTAATGGGGTTAAAAGGTGCACATCCTGCAGATCGGAGCAGGTCGCAGCAGCCGCACCTCCACCAATCTAACTTATCACTTATCCTTAGGATATTAGGATATGTGATTACTTGTTTTCACCATAGAACCACTGTAAGTGCATATTTGCTACTGTGTAATGGCCACAGGACAGAGAGGGGTTAAACGTCAAAGTATTTAATCTCTATTAAAAGTCAAGAATCTTCCCCTTATTGATATCAGAGAGAACAAATGACCTCCAAACACAACACAATCGACTATAGCAAGACTAATAATACTACATACAAAGGAACTAATACCGCCACTCCGTTACCAGACTGCATATTATTACCACACAGTGACCAAATGATACCATATACAAGAGACAAATACCACCACACCATGACCAGACCATATATTACCACCACATAGTGAAAAAATAATACCACATACAGGGGATAAATACCGCCACACCGTGACCAAATGACCTATTGCCACCACATAGTGACCAAATAATACCACAAACAGGGTTACAAATACCACCACACCATAACCAGTCTACATATTACTACCACATATTGACAATATAATATCACATACAGGGGATAATGTCATGGTTCCCAATGGCAAGGGAACGTCAGAGAACTTAAATAACAGACTAGCTCTTGGGTGTTGGAATCTCGAGCTGACCGTGAGCTAAACCTACCACACAACTAACAGTGGCCGGGTGGCGTACCTACGTTTTATCCCTAGACGCCTAGCGCCAGCCGGAGGACTAACTAACCCTAATAGAGGAAAAGACAGACCTGGCTTACCTCTAGGGAAATTCCCCCAAAAAGGAGACAGAAGCCCCCCACATATATTGACGGTGAGTTCAGAGGAAAAGACATACGCAGTATGAAGGTAGGTTCAGCAAAGCGAGGTCCGCTTACTAGATAGTAAGAAGATACAATAGGGAACTTCACGGTCAGCTGAAAACCCTATTAAAATACCATCCAGAAATTACTTTAAGACTCATGTGTCAACTCATGACACCGGAGTGGTAATTTCGGCCCACAAGAGCTTCCAGCTACAGAAACATAACATAACTGTGAACTGGAACAAAAATGCAAACAAACTTAGGACTAAGAGTCCAACTTAGCTGATAGTAGTCTAGAAGCAGGAACATGCAACAGAAAGGCTCTGGTTACATTGATGGCCGGCACTAGAATAACTGAGCAGCAAGGCTAAATAGGATACTCCCATATCCTGATGGAAACAGGTGAACAGAGAAAGTGAAGCACACAAGTCCAGTACCACCAGTGACCACCGGGGGAGCCCAAAAACCAAATTCACAACAGTACCCCCCCCTCAAGGAGGGGGCACCGAACCCTCACAAGAACCACCAGGGCGATCAGGATGAGCCCTATGAAAGGCACGGACCAAATCAGAGGCATGAACATCAGAGGCTGTCACCCAAGAATTATCCTCCTGACCGTAGCCCTTCCACTTGACCAGATACTGAAGTTTCCGTCTGGAAACACGGGAGTCCAAGATCTTCTCCACAACGTACTCCAATTCACCCTCAACCAACACCGGAGCGGGAGGCTCAACGGAAGGCACAACCGGTACCTCATACCTGCGCAATAATGACCGATGGAAGACATTATGGATAGAAAAAGATGCCGGGAGGTCCAATCGAAAGGACACAGGGTTAAGAATCTCCAAAATCTTATACGGGCCGATGAACCGAGGCTTAAACTTAGGAGAAGAAACCCTCATAGGGACAAAACGAGAAGACAACCACACCAAGTCCCCAACGCGAAGACGAGGACCAACACGACGACGGCGGTTAGCAAAATGCCGAGTCTTCTCCTGGGACAACTCCAAATTGTCCACCACCTGTCCCCAAATCCGATGCAACCTATCCACCACAGTATCCACTCCAGGACAATCCGAAGACTCCACCTGACCAGAAGAAAAGCGAGGATGAAACCCCGAATTGCAAAAGAAAGGAGAAACCAAAGTGGCAGAACTAGCCCGATTATTGAGGGCAAACTCCGCCAATGGCAAAAAGGCAACCCAGTCATCCTGATCCGCAGACACAAAACACCTCAAATAAGTCTCCAAGGTCTGATTAGTTCGCTCAGTCTGGCCATTAGTCTGAGGATGGAACACAGACGAAAAAGACAAATCAATGCCCATCCTAGCACAGAACGCCCGCCAAAATCTAGACACGAACTGGGTCCCCCTGTCAGAAACGATATTCTCCGGAATACCATGCAAGCGAACCACATTTTGAAAAAACAGAGGAACCAACTCGGAAGAGGACGGCAACTTAGGCAAGGGCACCAAATGAACCATCTTTGAAAAACGGTCACACACCACCCAGATGACAGACATTTTCTGAGAAACAGGGAGATCAGAAATAAAATCCATAGAGATGTGAGTCCAAGGCCTCTTTGGAATAGGCAAAGATAACAACAATCCGCTAGCCCGAGAACAACAAGGTTTGGCCCGAGCACAAACATCACAAGACTGCACAAAAACTCGTACATCTCGAGACAGAGAAGGACACCAGAAGGACCTAGCCACCAAATCCCTGGTACCAAAGATCCCGGGATGACCTGCCAACGCAGAAGAATGAACCTCCGAGATGACTCTACTGGTCCAATCATCAGGAACAAACAGTCTACCAGGCGGGCAACGATCAGGTCTATCCGCCTGAAACTCCTGCAAAGCCCGTCGCAGGTCTGGGGAAACAGCAGATAATATCACCCCATCCTTAAGGATACCTGTAGGTTCAGAATCACCAGGGAAATCAGGTTCAAAACTCCTAGAAAGGGCATCCGCCTTCACATTTTTAGAACCTGGTAAGTATGAGACCACAAAATTAAACCGAGAGAAAAACAACGACCAGCGCGCCTGTCTAGGATTCAGGCGCCTGGCAGACTCAAGATAAATCAAATTCTTGTGATCGGTCAATACCACCACCTGATGTCTAGCCCCCTCAAGCCAATGACGCCACTCCTCAAAAGCCCACTTCATAGCCAAAAGCTCCCGATTACCAATATCATAATTTCGCTCGGCGGGCGAAAATTTTCGAGAAAAGAACGCACAAGGTCTCATCACGGAGCAATCGGAACTTTTCTGCGACAAGACCGCCCCAGCTCCGATCTCGGAAGCATCGACCTCAACCTGAAAAGGAAGAGTAACATCAGGCTGACGCAACACAGGGGCGGAAGAAAAGCGGCGCTTAAGCTCCCGAAAGGCCTCCACAGCAGCAGGGGACCAATCAGCAACATCAGCACCCTTTTTGGTCAAATCAGTCAAAGGTTTAGCAACATCAGAAAAACCAGTTATAAATCGACGATAAAAATTAGCAAAGCCCAAAAATTTCTGAAGGCTCTTAAGCGAAGAAGGTTGCGTCCAATCACAAATAGCCCGAACCTTGACAGGATCCATCTCAATGGAAGAGGGGGAAAAAATGTACCCCAAAAAAGAAATCTTTTGAACCCCAAAAATACACTTAGAACCCTTCACACACAAGGAATTAGCCCGCAAAACCTGAAAAACCCTCCTGACCTGTTGGACATGAGAATCCCAGTCATCCGAAAAAATCAAAATATCATCCAGATACACGATCATGAATTTATCCAAATATTCCCGGAAAATGTCATGCATAAAGGACTGAAAGACTGAAGGGGCATTTGAAAGACCAAAAGGCATTACTAAATACTCAAAATGGCCCTCGGGCGTATTAAATGCGGTTTTCCACTCATCCCCCTGCTTAATTCGCACCAAATTATACGCCCCACGGAGATCAATCTTAGAGAACCACTTAGCCCCTTTTATTCGAGCAAACAAATCAGTAAGCAGTGGCAGAGGATACTGATATCTGACTGTAATTTTATTCAAGAGTCGATAATCAATACACGGCCTCAAAGAGCCATCTTTTTTAGATACAAAGAAAAAAACGGCTCCTAAGGGAGATGAAGAAGGACGAATATGTCCCTTTTCCAGGGACTCCTTAATATATTCTCGCATAGCAGCATGTTCAGGTACAGATAGATTAAATAAACGACCCTTTGGAAATTTACTGCCCGGAATCAGATCTATGGTACAATCGCAATCTCTGTGAGGAGGTAGTGAACCAAGCTTAGGCTCCTCAAAAACATCACGATAATCAGATAAAAATTCCGGAATCTCAGAGGGAATAGATGACGAAATGGAAACCAAAGGTACGTCCCCATGAGCCCCCTGACATCCCCAGCTTAACACAGACATTGCTTTCCAGTCAAGAACTGGGTTATGAGATTGTAACCATGGCAATCCGAGCACCAAAACATCATGTAGATTGTACAACACAAGGAAGCGAATCGTCTCCTGATGGTCTGGATTCATACGCATAGTCACTTGTGTCCAGTATTGTGGTTTATTACTAGCCAATGGTGTAGAGTCAATACCCTTCAGAGGTATAGGAACTTCCAGAGGCTCTAGATCAAACCCACAGCGCCTGGCAAAGGACCAATCCATAAGACTCAAAGCGGCGCCAGAGTCGACATAGGCATCCGCGGTAATTGACGATAATGAACAAATCAAGGTCACAGACAGAATAAACTTAGACTGTAAAGTGCCAATTGAAATAGACTTATCAACCTTTTTTGTACGTTTAGAGCATGCTGATATAACATGAGTTGAATCACCACAATAGAAGCACAACCCATTTTTTCGCCTAAAATTCTGCCGTTCGCTTCTGGACAGAATTCTATCACATTGCATATTTTCTGGAGCCTTCTCAGAAGACACCGCCAAATGGTGCACAGGTTTGCGCTCCCGCAAACGCCGATCAATCTGAATAGCCATTGTCATGGACTCATTCAGACCTGTAGGTGCAGGGAACCCCACCATAACATCTTTAATGGCATCAGAGAGACCCTCTCTGAAATTCGCCGCCAGGGCGCACTCATTCCACTGAGTAAGCACAGACCATTTACGAAATTTTTGGCAGTATATTTCAGCTTCATCTTGCCCTTGAGATAGGGCCATCAAGGTTTTTTCAGCCTGAATCTCTAAATTAGGTTCCTCATAAAGCAACCCCAAAGCCAGAAAAAACGCATCCACATTGAGCAACGCAGGATCCCCGGGTACCAACGCAAATGCCCAATCCTGAGGGTCACCCCGCAGCAAGGAAATTACTATCCTAACCTGCTGTGCGGGATCTCCAGCGGAGCGAGATCTCAGGGAAAGAAATAATTTACAATTATATTTGAAATTCAGGAAACGAGATCTATCCCCGGAGAAAAATTCTGGTATAGGAATTCTAGGTTCAGATATAGGAGCATGAATAACAAAATCCTGTAAATTTTGAACCTTCGTAGCAAGATTATTCAAACCTGTAGCCAAACTCTGAGGATCCATTTTAATCAGGTGAGATCAGAGCCATTCAAGGATTAGAAGGAGAGAGAGAGGCAAAGGCTGCAATTAGAGCAGAAATGTAACTGAGTCAACTATAGAGCAAGCTCAGAAGAAAAAAAAAAAAAAATCTGCAGACTTCTTTTTCTCTCCTTTCTTCTGCCAACGGTTTTAACCCTTGGCCGGCCATACTGTCATGGTTCCCAATGGCAAGGGAACGTCAGAGAACTTAAATAACAGACTAGCTCTTGGGTGTTGGAATCTCGAGCTGACTGTGAGCTAAACCTACCACACAACTAACAGTGGCCGGGTGGCGTACCTACGTTTTATCCCTAGATGCCTAGCGCCAGCCGGAGGACTAACTAACCCTAATAGAGGAAAAGACAGACCTGGCTTACCTCTAGGGAAATTCCCCCAAAAAGGAGACAGAAGCCCCCCACATATATTGACGGTGAGTTCAGAGGAAAAGACATACGCAGTATGAAGGTAGGTTCAGCAAAGCGAGGTCCGCTTACTAGATAGTAAGAAGATACAATAGGGAACTTCACGGTCAGCTGAAAACCCTATTAAAATACCATCCAGAAATTACTTTAAGACTCATGTGTCAACTCATGACACCGGAGTGGTAATTTCGGCCCACAAGAGCTTCCAGCTACAGAAACATAACATAACTGTGAACTGGAACAAAAATGCAAACAAACTTAGGACTAAGAGTCCAACTTAGCTGATAGTAGTCTAGAAGCAGGAACATGCAACAGAAAGGCTCTGGTTACATTGATGGCCGGCACTAGAATAACTGAGCAGCAAGGCTAAATAGGATACTCCCATATCCTGATGGAAACAGGTGAACAGAGAAAGTGAAGCACACAAGTCCAGTACCACCAGTGACCACCGGGGGAGCCCAAAAACCAAATTCACAACAGGATAAATATAGTCACACCATGACCGGGTCATATATTACCACTACATAGTGACTGAATAATACCACATGCAAGGAACAAATACAGCCACATCATGACCAGACCATACGTTACCACCACATAGTGACCAAATAATACTACATACAAGGGACAAATATTGTCACAACATGACCAGAACACATATTATCACCCCACAGTTACCAAATAATGCCACATACAAGGATCAAATATCGTCACACCATGACCAGACCGCATATTACCACCACATAATGACCAAATAATACCATATACAGTGGACAAATGCCAACACACCATTACCAGATCACATATTACCACCACATAGTGACCGAATAATACCACATACAAGGAACAAATACAGCCAAATCATGACCACACCACACGTTACCACCACATAGTGACCGCCAAACACAACACAATCGACTATAGCAATACTAATAATACTACATACAAAGGAACTAATACCGCCACTCCGTTACCAGACTGCATATTATTACCACACATTGACCAAATAATACCATATACAAGAGACAAATACCACCACACCATGACCAGACCATATATTACCACCACATAGTGAAAAAATAATACCACATACAGGGGATAAATACCACCACACCGTGACCAAATGACCTATTGCCACCACATAGTGACCAAATAATACCACAAACAGGGTTACAAATACCACCACACCATAACCAGTCCACATATTACCACCACATAGTGACCATATAATATCACATACAGGGGATAAATATAGTCACACCATGACCAGGTCATATATTACCACTACATAGTGACTGAATAATACCACATGCAAGGAACAAATACAGCCACATCATGACCAGACCATACGTTACCACCACATAGTGACCAAATAATACTACATACAAGGGACAAATATTGTCACAACATGACCAGACCACATATTATCACCACACAGTTACCAAATAATGCCACATACAAGGATCAAATATCGTCACACCATGACCAGACCGCATATTACCACCACATAATGACCAAATAATACCATATACAGTGGACAAATGCCAACACACCATTACCAGATCACATATTACCACCACATAGTGACCGAATAATACCACATACAAGGAACAAATACAGCCAAATCATGACCAGACCACACGTTACCACCACATAGTGACCGCCAAACACAACACAATCGACTATACCAAGACCAATAATACTACATACAAAGGAACAAATACCGCCACACTGTGACCAGAGTGCATATTATTACCACACAGTGACCAAATAATACCAAATACAAGGGACAAATACCGCCACTCCATAACCAGACCATATATTACCACCACATAGTGACTGAATAATACCACATACAAGGAATAAATACGGCCACATCATGACCAGACCACACGTAACCACCACATAGTGATCGAATAATACTACATACAAGGGACAAATATTGTCACACCATGACCAGACCACATATTACCACCACATAGTGACAGAATAATACCACCACACCACAACCAGACCACATTACCACCACATAATGACCAAATAATACCACATACAGGGGAAAAATACCCATACACCATTACCAGATCACATATTACCACCACACAGTGACCGAATAATACCACATACAAAGAACAAATACCGCCACACTAATCATAATGTTGGAGAGATTAAAACATGGCACATAAGTATTTTTTTAACGACTCCATCCCCCATCACCTACATAGCACTGTCACCAATTTTGAGGGGTCGCAACCGCTGACAGACACCCTTCTAGAATAAAATTCCACGTGTCTGCAGTCACCACTAGAGGGAGCATAAGAGCCTGTTATATACTGTTTTAATATTGATTTAAAGGGGTGCTATAATTTCAATAAACTTTGCATAAATCAATAGTACAAGCCAAGTTAAGAAACTTTGTAATATATCTTATTAGAGAAAAAAGCTTCTTTGTCTACTTATCAGGTACTATACACAGTATATAGTAACTTTTTAAGCTCCCCCTAGAGGTGGCTGCAAGCAACTATAATTTTATGGTCAGAGCTCCATTGTTCTAATACAGAAAAATGTGATCTGCCTGAAGTGACCACTAGAGGGAGCATAGAAGCATATTGTATACCATTTTAATATTGATTTAAAGGGGTTCTATCACTAACAAAAACTACATCGCACTGTGAACAATTTTGAGGGGTCACAACTGCTGACAATGTCCCTTTAGAATTAAATTCTATGTTCCTGCAGTCACCACTAGAGGGAGTATAGAAGCCTATTGTATACTGTTCTAATAGTGATTTAAAGGGGTACTTTAATTTCAAGCAAACTTTGCATAACTCAATAGTACAAGCCAGGATAAGAAACTTTGTAATATATCTTATTAAAGAAAAAACCTTTTTCTACATTTACTAGTTAGTGTAAACAATATTTAGTTCTTACACTCCCCCTAGTGGTGGCTTCAGGCAGCCATAATACTATTAACTTACTCTGGATTATTTTTTTTCTCTCTCTCTCTATACATATATATAAAATGAAGATACTGTAAAATAATTTTCAAGAGTCAGTCAAGTCATTATAGTGAGCCTCTTTATATATAAATGGTAAATGGCCATAGGCTTGAAAGTGTTCAAAGCGTAATTCTCCTTTATTTCTCAGCAAAGCTATAAGAGATTGATAAAGCACCGAGCGTATATTAATAGGTTCTAAACGAGAGGGCATACCACTGTGCCATTATGATCACGCTGCTTTAATTAAGGTCTTTCTTACTTGGTGCGGCCATTGTTAGTACAAAAGCCAAACCTTATTTCTTAATTCTCCAAAAACTGTTTCCATGTGATTGGTCCCCAGGGGAGTTCAGCCTGTGTCAGGCACTGAACGTAAGCGTCTCATCGCTCATCTCTGATTATTAGAAAGTATGCAGACAATTATAGATTCAGGCTGGAATTACATCAATTAAACCCACTGGAAACCTGCCAGACTGTATCATCTAACAATGGGAGACACAAAAGAGGTAATAAAGCTATTACCAGTTGGTCAATGATTCACATTTTAGATGTACACGTATGTTACATGTGATGAAAATTAAAGGGCTATCCCCAAAATTTACCAATTCATGTATTCTAGGTTCTATGTGTTCTACTGTATGTTCTGTTTTATGTGTTCTATGTTCTATGTTCTATGTGTTCTATGTTCTTTGCTTTCTGTGTTCTATGTTCCATGTGTTCTATGTTCTGTGTTCTATGTTCTATGTGTTCTATGTTCTATGTGTTATGTGTTCTATGTTCTGTGTTCTATGTGTTCTATGATCTATGTTTTATGAGTTCTATGTTTTCTGTGTTCTGTGTTCTATGTATTCTATGTTCTATGTGTTATATGTGCTCCATGTTCTATGTTTTCTGTCTTCTATGTTTATGTTTATGTTTTATGTTTGTTTTATTCTGTTTACCACCACATAGTGACCGAATAATGCTACATACAAGGGACAAATATTGTCACAACATAACCAGACCACATATTATAACCACACAAATACCGAATGATACCACATGCAAGGAACAAATACCGTCACACTATGACCAGACCACATTACCACCACATAGTGACCAAATAATACCACATACAGGGCTCTCTATGTGTTCTATATTCTTTGAGTTTTATGTGTTCTGTGTTCTATGTTCTATGTGTTCTGTGGGTTCTGTGTTCTATGTGTTACTATGTTTTCTGTGTTCTGTTTTATGTGTTCTATGTTCTATGGGTTCTGTGTTCTATGTTTTCGGTGTTCTATGTTTTCTGTGTTCTATGTTGTTTTATGTGTTCTATGTTTTATGTGTTCTGTGCTTTGTGTTCTATGTGTTATATGTGTTCTATGTTTTCTGTGTTCTATGTGTTATGTGTTCTATATGTTCTATGTTCTATGTGCTCTATATTCTATATGTTCTATGTGTTCTATGTTTTATGTGTTCTACCTGCTCTATGTTCTATATTCTATGTGTTCTATCCACCTCCCCTTTAATGTAAAGTACCTGCAAACAGATTTCCCATTGTGCCTTTGAGAGGAAAAATCTTATTTTACTTAAAATTGAAGTAAACATATTCATTTCCCTTGAAATAAGAACTCTAGACCATTCCTTCTAATAACTCTCTGTCGTCCCATCTGTTATTCCTCCTGATAATGTGAGACTAAAATGTAAGCCGTGTGTCTACACAGCCTGGTACTGTCAGTGCTGATTGGACAGTATCGGAATGTGTAGGGACCGCCCCCCAAAAAAACGGTAACACCCAGTTGTCAATGTATTCATTAATTTCCAGGAGGAATAAAAGAGGAATAGCAAATGTTGACTTCTTAAAAAAAATAGATGCTTCATAAGTTTTATTTTATGGAAAATACAAGAATTTAGCCAAGTAGTCATATCAGAAAGGGCGACAGGTCCCCTTTAAATAATATGCAATTAAAATGTATGGTACTTTGTAATATATATATCGTATATCAATTCCTTACTGTTTGGAATGTATGCTTGCTGTCAGTGAATGGAAATATGATCGTTCACTTTCAGAAGCTTAAAACCTGTCTATGTTCAATTGACACAGATGCATCGCTCCTTGCAAGGCATAGGTCTGATACAGTACTATACCATGCACCCAGCATAGCTATAGGGGTGGGCAAAGCAGGCAGTCGCCCAGGGCGCACTCATACAGTGGGGCACACCTAGAGCGACCACCGTTCTTAGGACGCTGATACAGTTAAATCACATGATGGAGCAGAGAACCATCGCTTTAGACCCAGGGACAGACATATCATCGATGCAACCACCACAGTCGCACGGGGGTCCAGTAGGTAAAGGGGGCTGTTACTACCTCCCATTATGATAAGCTATGGGACTGTAAAAGGCCCATATATTGTCTCTTCTTTTATCTCTGTCTGTTCCTGTTTACACCCACGACTGACAGAGTGGCAGAGCCAAGCATGGGACATCAGCGTCAACGAGGCTGACGTCACCGGTGCCATGGCTGGGACTCGTCAAGATCCCAGGGTTAAGAGAGTATATGCCGTATTCGCATTTTTTCTGTCATCTTTAAGCACACCATTACTTTTTGTAATAATTAATAGACGTTTTCATCCAACACTTGAAAAAAACGAGCACTTTTGCAGTTTACCGCTTGTTAAAATTCACAACCGTTCTTGAAATATTTACACTTTTCTTTTGATTTCAGCTCATTGCCCGGGAGACCGACCACTGCTGCAGTCTGGTTTTTTATGCGCCACTCTGAACCTGGCCATGACTATTAGGTAACATCACACTCCAGCGATTTCTGGCCAACTTCAGAACAGAGCTTACAAACTCATTAGAAAAGAGCTTGTAAGCTTTTGCGCATGTTCCGCGGTCTAGCAGCGGTGGTCGGTCTCCAAAGCAACGAGCTGTAAACATAAAAAAAATGTTAATATCTCAAGAACGGTTGCAAATTTTAATATGCAGTAAATTGCAAAATTGCTCATACTTACAAGGACTATTGAGCCGTACCCATTTCTGGAGATAGGAATAGTCCCTTTTATACAAAATTTGGCAATAAATGCATATACAGAGTATAATAGCAAGTTGTGTTGTGGATGCAAAGCACATGATACATTGTATATGGCGATTTGGAATTGTTTTTAATGCATAGAATAGAAGACAGCCAGAAAATGTAGGAAATTAGGGACAGTTGGCGTCTATGTAAACCACTCGCATTATTTTAGATGGATACAGCTGTTATCTGAGACTGTTACAAAAAAATGATGGAGCTGAATTTTAGAAAACATGTTTTTAGCACATACTTGGCAATTAGTTTGACAGCAACTGGTATATGAAACTAAAATAATTATACTTGTTATAGAAACATTTCAGCTATTTTCTATATCAGGGGAAGTATTATGTCTCAAATGTAAAGACTATGACATGTGGAAGGGACGGGGGAACATAAGACTCTGCATTTTTTTCTCCCTGCTGAGTTCCCGTGTCTTATTGACAGCCAGAATGGCACAATCTGCGGCGCTGTTCTTGACGAAAACTGTAAGTCAGTGGGGGATCCGTAGGGATCCGTTGGGATCTGTTGATCTGTTCCAAAAACAAACTTTTCCAGTATGGCTCCAGGAATAGAAAAGTGCGAAAAAGATGGCAAGTTCATTTTTTTATGAAGAACTATGCTCAAAAAAAAAAAAAAAAATGGAAAAAAAAGTTTCCTGCAAGAACCAAAGCAAAATATCCCAGCTGTCAGTCGAATAGTTATAATAAGCCCCCACTTTTGTTTTTCACTAGTTTTCACCCAAATGCATCCATTCCTTGTCTCCCAGCAGGTGGCGCTGTGTCAATATTGCAGTAAGCCTTCAGGGAATATAATGCCAGCGCAGTGGAGCCACTGATAGCTACAGATTTATTCATGGCCTCTACTATTCTGAGCATTGGTTTAGGCTAAAAAAAAAAAAAGTCTGCCTCTACTGCTTGACTAACGGGAAGTGGTTTTGCAAAGCAGTGACTTGTATAAATGGGCTGGTCCATTAGCGGGTTGACCACTCCTTTGCTTTGGCGTATAGTGGCATCTCTATGGCATCCATGCCCTATCGGAGCACGGGTATACAAACCAAACAGGAAAAAGCGGTGATTCTCAGGCGATGCCACGTAGTGAAGGCGGGGGTGTATGTTCTCTGGATCTTTACTTATACACACAACGCGCTAACGCGCTTCAAAGTCAAGATGACGCCTTCATCAAGTATTATGTTATACAGATCCTCCTCCCTTATGTATGATAGGGAAGGACCTTATACACAGCTTAGAACAATAAATAACTAAAACTAACACTCAGTGGGATAACTTGAGTCAGATGGGCCTCTGTGCAAGATTTGGACCGGCCTCCCTCAATCCTGGTGTGTATACTGTTTATGTCCCTCATCCTGGCTCCATCCTAGTGTATACAGGTGCTTCTCACAAAATTAAAATATCATTAAAAAGTTAATTTATTTCAGTTCTTCAATACAAAAAGTGAAACTCATATATTAGATAGTCATTACAAGCAGAGTGATCTATTTCACGTGTTTATTTCTGTTAATGTTGATGATTATGGCTTACAGCCAATGAAAACCCAAAAGTCATTATCTCGGTAAATTAGAATAATTAACAAACACCTGCAAAGGCTTGCCAAGCGTTTAAAAAAGTCCCTGTCATGATCCAGACCGGGTTTTGGGTCTTGTCTCTCCTTTCCCGGTCTGGTCATGTCAGGGGTTAACTTTCTCTGCCTCGTTCCAGTGTCGGGTCTGCTATTTCTCTGCACTGCTTCCTGCAGGCAGTGCCGGTTATATTTTTTTCTGCCTTCAGCATGTGTAGCTGGCTCTGGTGAAACCCTGATTTGTCCTGCTGCTTTTAGCTGTCTTTGCCCTTGTCTGTTCATTCATCTCTTCCTGCCTCAACTCTGTGTTTCCCTGTGTGATTGGATTCCCCGGTACTTGACTCTGCTTTGGCTCTGACCTGATTCTGTCTCTTCCTTCTTGTACTTCTGCTATGGACCGGTACTGACCTTTTGGCACTCCTCTGACTCTGTGTTTAGATTTCCCTTTGGTACTACTCTACTCTCTGGTATCATCCCGGCTTTTTTGACTATTCTGCTGCCACCTGGTGGTAGCCTTGCTGCAGTTCTGCTGGTCTGCTGTGAGTGGGATTTCAGCCCTCTCTCCACTCTGCTGCCATCTAGTGGAGTTTGCATTTACCTCCAGTGTGACAGTCAGTCCCTTATTCTGTTTCAGTAGGCTCCACAATCATGGGGAAGACTGCTGACAGATGGCAGTCATTGACACACGCCACAAAAGGTCACTGCTAAAGAAGCTAGCAGTTCACAGAGTGCTGTATCCAAGCATATTAATGGAAAGTTGAGTGGAAGGAAAAAGTGTGGAGGAAAAAGGTGAACAAGCAACCGTGATAACCGCAGCCTTGAAAGGATTCTTAAGAAAAGGCCATTCAAATATCTGTGGGAGATTCACAAGTAGTGGACTGCTGTTGGAGTCATTGCTTCAAGAGCCACCACACACAGATGTATCCAGGACATGGGCTACAAGTGTCGCGTTCCTTGTGTCAAGCCACTCATGACTAATAGACAACACCAGAAGCGTCTTACCTGGACCAAGGAGAAAAAGAACTGGACTGTTGTCAGTGGTCCAAGGTGTTGTTTTCCGATTAAAGTACAGTAAATTTTGCATTTATTTTGGAAATCTAGGTTCCAGAGTCTGGAGGAAGAGTGGAGAGGCTACAATCCAAGCTGCCAAAGGTCTAGTGTGAAGTTTCCACAATCAGTGATGGTTTGGGGAGCAATGTCGTCTGCTGGTGTAGGCCCACTTTGTTTTATCAAGACCAAACTCAGCGCAGCCGTCTACCATCTAATTCTAGAGCACTTCATGCTTCCCTCTGCCGACAAGCTTTTGGGAGATGGAAATGTCATTCTCCAGCAGGACTTGGCGCCTGTCCACACTGCCAAAAGTACCAATATCTGGTGTACAAACAACAGTATCACTGTGCTTGATTGGCCAGCAAACTCGCCTGACCTTAATCCCATAGAAAATCTATGGGGTATTGTCAAGAGGAAGATGAGACACCAGACCCAACAATGCAGACGAGCTGAAGGCTGCTATCAAAGCAACCTGGGCTTTCATAACCCCTCAGCAGTGCCACAGGCTGATCGCCTCCATGCCACGCCATAGTGATGCAGTAATTGATGCAAAAGGAGCCCCGACCAAGTTTTGAGTGCATTTACTGAACATACATTTCAGTAGGCCAACATTTCGGATTCTGAAATCATTTTTCAAGCTGGTGTTGTTATAAAGTATTCAAATTTACAGAGATAATGACTTTTGGATTTTCATTGGCTGTAAGCCATAATCATCAACATTAACAGAAATAAACACTTGGAATAGATCACTCTGTGTGTAATGATGCTATATAATATGAGTTTCACTTTTTGCATTGAAGAACTGAAATAAATTAACTTTTTGATGATATTCTAATTTTGTGAGAAGCACCTGTATACAGTATATACAGGTCCTTCTCAAAAAATTAGCATATAGTGTTAAATTTCATTATTTACCATAATGTAATGATTACAATTAAACTTTCATATATTATAGATTCATTATCCACCAACTGAAATTTGTCAGGTCTTTTATTGTTTTAATACTGATGATTTTGGCATACAACTCCTGATAACCCAAAAAACCTGTCTCAATAAATTAGCATATTTCACCCGTCCAATCAAATAAAAGTGTTTTTTAATAACAAACAAAAAAACCATCAAATAATAATGTTCAGTTATGCACTCAATACTTTGTCGGGAATCCTTTGGCAGAAATGACTGCTTCAATGCGGCGTGGCATGGAGGCAATCAGCCTGTGACACTGCTGAGATGTTATGGAGGCCCAGGATGCTTCAATAGCGGCCTTAAGCTCATCCAGAGTGTTGGGTCTTGCGTCTCTCAACTTTCTCTTCACAATATCCCACAGATTCTCTATGGGGTTCAGGTCAGGAGAGTTGGCAGGCCAATTGAGCACAGTAATACCATGGTCAGTAAACCATTTACCAGTGGTTTTGGCACTGTGAGCAGGTGCCAGGTCGTGCTGAAAAATGAAATCTTCATCTCCATAAAGCATTTCAGCCGATGGAAGCATGAAGTGCTCCAAAATCTCCTGATAGCTAGCTGCATTGACCCTGCCCTTGATGAAACACAGTGGACCAACACCAGCAGCTGACTGTGGGTACTTGACACTGGACTTCAGGCATTTTGGCATTTCCTTCTCCCCAGTCTTCCTCCAGACACTGGCACCTTGATTTCCGAATGACATGCAAAATTTGCTTTCATCAGAAAAAAGTACTTGGGACCACTTAGCAACAGTCCAGTGCTGCTTCTCTGTAGCCCAGGTCAGGCGCTTCTGCCGCTGTTTATGGTTCAAAAGTGGCTTTACCTGGGAAATGCGGCACCTGTAGCCCATTTCCTGCACACGCCTGTGCACGGTGGCTCTGGATGTTTCCACACCAGACTCAGTCCACTGCTTCCTCAGGTTCCCCAAGGTCTGGAATCGGTCCTTCTCCACAATCTTCCTCAGGGTCCGGTCACCTCTTCTCGTTGTACAGCGTTTTCTGCCACATTGTTTCCTTCCAACAGACTTACCATTGAGGTGCCTTGATACAGCACTCTGGGAACAGCCTATTTGTTGAGAAATTTCTTTCTGGGTCTTACCCTCTTGCTTGAGGGTGTCAATGATGGCCTTCTTGACATCTGTCAGGTCGCTAGTCTTACCCCATGATGGGGGTTTTGAGTAATGAACCAGGCAGGGAGTTTTTAAAAGCCTCAGGTATCTTTTGCATGTGTTTAGAGTTAATTAGTTGATTCAGAAGATTAGGGTAATAGGTCGTTTAGAGAACCTTTTCTTGATATGCTAATTTATTGAGACAGGTTTTTTGGGTTATCAGGAGTTGTATGCCAAAATCATCAGTATTAAAACAATAAAAGACCTGACAAATTTCAGTTGGTGGATAATGAATCTATAATATATGAAAGTTTAATTGTAATCATTACATTATGGTAAATAATGAAATTTAACACTATATGCTAATTTTTTGAGAAGGACCTGTATATCCTCCATCCTGGTATATATCTTCCCATTCCTCCACCCATCCTGGTATATATATACCAGGATGGGGCCCAGAATAAGGGACATATATACCAAGATGGTGGATATATACCAGGATGGGGCCTAGGATAAGAAAGATATACAGTATATATCAGGATAAGGGACATATTTACCAGGATGGTGGATATATACTAGGATGGGGCTCAGGATAAGAGAGATACATATACCAGGATAAGGGACATATTTATCAGGATGGGTGATATATCTACCAGGATCGGTCGAGGAAGGGATAAATATATACTATGATGGAGGCATCATAGTATATACTTATCCCTTCCTCGACCGATCCTGGTATATATATATACCCATCCTGATAAATATGTCCCTTATCCTGGTATATACTGTATATCTCTCTTATCCTGAGCCCCATCCTGGTATATATCCACCATCCTGGTATATCTGTCCCTTATTCTGGGCCCCATCCTGGTATATATATACCCCATCCTGGTATATGTGTCCCTTATCCTGGCCACATCCTGGTATATAGATTCCCCATCTTGGAATATATGTTCCCCATCCTGCTATACATATTCCCCATTCTGGTATATATGTCCCTTATCTTGGGCCCCATCCAGGTGAAAAGCTAGAAATTGGGAGGCGGCTCTTCCCTTTCACTTCCATGGTATCTTGCTGGTCTGTTTCTAGAACTCCTGTAGAAACAAGCATAGTGAAACGCGCTTGTGTGGCCAGCTCTCCATCCCTGGCAGCTCGATTCCTGTAACTGTCTCTTCAGGAGAACTTGCAGCAGAATATCTGTCTCTGCCTCCAGCTGCTTCCTGCTCCATAGAATTTTTAAAACAGCAACTCCTATCGCAGTAATGGGAAAATCTGTATTTACTGAATACAGATTTTCATCAATGAATTAAGAATAAATGATCAGTCCAGGAGGAGAAAGAAACAGATTTCTCTAATATTTTAAAAAGTTGCTTTTTTCATATATACTATTGATTTCTGAAATAAGAACTAAAACAATGGTCACTCTTCCAGCCGGCCATGCACAAAGTTATTGGAAGCTACCACTTTTGTCATGTCTGCTAATATCTAGTGTGCATGAGGATGTCCGACTCTCACCTAATGGCACATATTGGGGAAACAAGGGAGTGGGCACGTTCCCAAGCGAGATAAGCCATTCCTAGAGAGGCCTGTGAATGATATATTGAAAGCCCATGGGAAAACATGATGGTCTCAGGTATATGGCCAACTTTAGGGCAAGGGTCAGACGGTGCCATTGACCTTGTGCAGCCAAAACTCTCCCTACTGCCATGGCCAATTGCTGCGAAATTTTGTGTCACTATCATGTGGACACTTGACTACTATAGGTGCGTAAATCTTTGGTCATTGCAACTTCTGGCCGCGGACTTAATCTGGATGACCCTTAGGGAAGAGTTAAACGGCCGTTTAACTCGGATGGGGATTGCACGCAGTGCTCGGACTGGCTGGCGGCTCTCTCCACCCAAGCTTGACAGCATGTCATTCTATGAAGGTGTCATACTCCGGTTGGGAGAGCTGCCGACCAGTCCGAGCATGCGTTGTGATCCTCATCCAATTATATGGCCGTCTGACTCCAGAATAGACTTAGTTTACCTCCTGCACAATACACATGCAGATTAGTCACATGATATCATTACCGCACGGAGCCGTTCTCAGAACGTATCATGTCATCATTTTGGCACATTTACCTAAGCTCTTTATATACGTTTTGAGATTCTGCTGTTTATTGTTAGATCAGTTGCCCAAGTATTTGTTCTTCTTGGACTCATCATAATCGGAGTCCCTGATGTGCTGTTCTCAAATCTGCTCTCATCACAAGATATATCTGGTATCAGCAGAAAATTTGGAGCGAGTAGAGCAAAGGGAATGTTTAGCTTTCCAGTTATTGTTTAACTGTGACTCTCATCATTTGAGTGCAGAGAGCGTACGGGAAGCATAGTCGATGTACAGTCATATGGACAAACATACATTTCTGAGAATGCTCTAGATCAGGTATAAAGGGCATAGAAGGGTTTTCCTGCACTGCTTAATAGTTTCAAAATTTGCCTGTCATAGGGTTCACTAGGTGAGGTGGATCCTCAAAGCCCAAGGTCCAATTGGCACATGGGCCACAGCTTTTGGTGCAGCAGGTAGATGAAGCATGCAGAAAACAGGTAGCATACTAGGTAGGTAGGGTACTGGAAGCTGCAGGGAAACAGGATACGTCCTGGAGACCCAGATAGACAGCAGTGGTATTGGAAACTGCAAACAGGTAGCAGAGGGGCTGGAAACTGCTATCAGTTAGCAGAGGCACTGGAAGCTGCAGGCAGACTGGAGACGTCCAGAAGACCGCAGACAGGTAGCAGAGGTACTGTAAACCGCAAACAGGTAGCAGAGGGACTGGAAACTGCTATCAGTTAGCAGGGGCACTGGAAGCTGCAGGCAGACTGGAGACGTCCAGAAGACCGCAGACAGGTAGCAGAGGTACTGTAAACCGCAAACAGGTAGCAGAGGGACTGGAAACTGCTATCAGTTAGCAGAGGCACTGGAAGCTGCAGGCAGACCAGAGACGTCCAGAAGACTGCAGACAGGTAGTAGAGGTGCTGTAAACCGTAAACAGGTAGCAGAGGGACTGGAAGTCGCAGGCAGACTGGAGAAGTTCGGGAGACCGCAAACAGGTATCAAAGGTTAATGAGAACCGCAAAAAAAAATGTGGTGCACAAACAAACCAAGAGACTTAATATCAGGACACAGGTGTTGTGTCTTGTGAGGCCAAGGACAGTGCGCAAATCGCATTATTCATCTCTATCAGGTAATCTTGGGGACTAGTACTGCAGTGGTGTCGTGACCTGCACATACATGTGAACACTGCAGCCAATCACTAGCTTCAGCAGTCTCATGCCGTATATTATGCACCATCATCATTGCAGGACAAGTCATCCAGACTTGTGGAGATCATAAAAGCAGTGGCGCTGATGTGGACTATTTAACAGGTAATTAATGATTATTTTCTTATTTTATCACATTTCCTGCCATTAGTTTGCTTATATTTTTATTTCTGGTAAAAAAAATATAGATTTATGTAGCCCTGGGAAATGTCACCCATCCTACTAGGTGTATAGTACAGGTAGGATATTTATTAATTATCTTTAATAAATTCGTAAAGGTGCTCTTTAAGTTATATACTCAAGGGGATCGGCGAGTACACTACTTATGAAGGCAACTTTTTCATCATCATCTTGCAGAAATTTCTACAAAAGCCAGTAAGCCACTGGTTGCTAGCTGTATATATAACCAATGCCCGGCTGTGTTTTTCCTGAGCTCTATTCCAATAATGTCTTCTCTTCCAATGAACACAAAATGAGCTCATCAATGCTATATTATTGACTAGACCAGCATGAGTCAAATTATGCTGCTAATTGGTGCTTGCTTATTGCCTTTTTATACCACTTACTGCTCATTCGGTTCCATGTTAGACAGATTACAATTAAGAGCAAGGTAATGTCTCATGGGTAATTGCCGAGCTCTTTTTATTCAATTCCTAAACCATATCCTTGCTGGAAGAGTCGATATTACTGTGCGGAAATGATTTCTTTGCTTCTGCAGGTAAAAGAGGGTTAATTAAGAAGAAATGAAATGCATTTTAAGGAATTAGCCCATATTAATGCACGAAAGACGATTCTGTCCATCCATTCATCCATCCGGAGTGCAAAGGGAACAGTTTAGCCCGAGCCTCTTAGAAAGTGCAAAGTCGCCTTTTCCATATACAAAGATGTCATTATTATACTGTAAGTGATGCATTGTAGATGACCGGTTCTGATACAGATCTTGTTTTGGTGTCCTTTAAGATTCTTCTTTGCATCTATCTATTTATCTATCTATCTAGGCTTGAACTGGCCCTCGAGAGAACAAGAGAATCCTCTGGCGGGCCCCCTATCCCATATCTATCTATCTATCTATGCTTGGACTGGCCCTCTTCTTTGCATCTATTTATCTTTCTATCCAGGCTTGGACTGGCGCTTAGGAAAACAGGAGGATCCTCCGGTGGGTCCCCTATCCTGTAACTATCTATCTATTGATCTATCCAGGCTTGTACTGGCCAACAGGAGAACATGAGAATCCTCCGGTGGGCCCCCTATCCCGTATCTATCTATCTAGGCTTGAACTGGCCCACAGGAGAACATGAGAATCCTCCGGTGGGCCCCCTATCCCGTATCTATCTATCTAGGCTTGAACTGGCCCACAGGAGAGCAAGAGGATCCTCCGGCGGGCCCACTATCCCGTATCTATCTATCTCTCTGTCTAAATAGAAAAGACAGATAGCAGCACAAACTTGAGCAGATTTTGGGTGCAATACTTCCTGAATAATGCGGTTGTCCAACGCAAAATATAAATGGAAAAAAATCAGGCAGCACTCCAGATCAAGGAAAAATTGTGGGCTTTAATCCAGCACCAAGTGGTGCAACGTTTCAACCTCACAGCACGGTATTTGTCAAGCAAAAGCCATGCTGTGAGGTCGAAACATTGCACCAATTGGTGCTGGATTAAAGCCCACAATTTTTCCTTGAACTTGAGTGCTGCCTGATTTGTTTCCATCTATCTATCTATCTATCTATCTATCTATCTATTTATGACTGGGCTGGCCCTCAGGAAAACAGGAGGGTCCTCGAGCAGACACTCTCTAAAACTTTCTCAGAAACTCAAAACTTCTTAAAAACTTGGTTTCTGCTCCAAAAAAATCATCCTTAGGGTATGTGTAGACACCAGTGTATCCGCATTTATTTTTGAAGTAGAAGACGTTTCAGGAAAATGCTTTTGGTGTTTTCCCTGAAACATCATTTCTGACAACTTTCTTGACATTTACGCAACTGCTTTGCCATTGGCATTTTTTTCTTTATGCATACATAACATAGTGATGGATTCTGGGTGGAAGCCACCAGAAGAATGGACCGGTCACTTCTTTCAGCCATTTCATGACTTTTGAAGCCTGAAACAGTTAAAAAAAACATTGCAAAAGACAGAACATTTGCACATATGAAATTTTACATTTCTGCGAATACTGCGAATTACTTTAGACAGTTTTTAGCACTTTTTTTAAGTGGGTTTCAGGCAAATTCCTCCTGAAAAAGAAATTGTGTGCAAATACCTATGTATAACTATGTAACTTCCAAGAAAGAATAAAAAGAATTCCAGGAAACCCAGAAGAGTTGGTAAAAAAAACTTGTGGGCACCCCTGAAACCTCTCAAAAAGCAATATTTACAGAAGGCTACTGGTGCATAATGCTTTGATGCCTCGATTCAGCGCCACGATTAGCAACCACCTAGACAGTGATCCCTCAAATTTGGCACGTAAGCTCTACACGTGCTATGTAAATAAAAGCTACAGTGTCAAAAAGTTCTGTACTTTGTGATCGCATATCTATGGGACAAGCTCTAAAATATGGGAATATCCTTGTGTGCTGACCCAGAGTTGTTCCTTTTCACCGTATTGCTGCATTAAGTTCTTTTGAACAGTCCTTGTTTTGGCAAATGAACTGATGATGATATCAGTGACTCCTTACATTGTGCTAGGTACGCAGTGCCCACATAAGTCGAAGCAGCCACCATCCAAGCACAGGGGGTGGCCCTAGATTAGAGGTGTAACTTGAAGCAAGTGACAAGAAAAGTGGCAGGTCCTCTTTAAAAGGGTTGTCCAGACTTAGAGTCCAAGTCTGCAGTCACTCTATCTGACTGCAGACTTTTGAATCCTCACAGCGCGCACAGTATGGGCTGTGGGGATTCTCCGATGCCTGCGCTGGGAGCAATCAAACTGCCTGCCACATTCCAACTAGAGGTGTCCATTCGCTTGTATTGAGCGAGGCCACACATGTCTAGTTGGCAGTTGACCACATCCATGCAAATCACTGGCACTGGAGAATCCTGACAGCAGGCAATGAGCACGCTGTGAGTATTCACAAGTCTGCAGTCAGATAAAGTAACTGAAGACTTGAGACCCAAGCCTGTCCAACCTCTTTAAAGGGTTTAAAAAAAATAATTTGCATTCTTCCAAAAACTGCGCCACTCTTGTCCATTGGCCAAGTCTATTATTGCACCCCTAACCCTAGACACCAGATGGTAGATGAGCTACAATGTCAGACATAGCCAGTTGACAATATTGGTGCCATTTTGGGGGGGGGGGGAAAAGCAAGCCATCTGTCCTATTTCTAAACACTAGCATAGCTACTGGTGGACCTTTCCCTTCCAAAGGGTTTCTTTAACTATGTGCTTAGAAAATGTACAAGCATTTGTGTAATAGCTTAGTAATGTAGAATACAGAGTCAATTTCTCAAATGGTTCCAATTTACTATGATGGACCGCAGGCTACTTATCATCAAACGTGCCTGCAAACATCCCCCACACTTTCTCACGCAGCTCATTTTTTCAGCGTGGAGACACTTTAGCTTGTCACAAAACAGCAGATAGTCAGGCTTTCAGCAATTATTCTCTTTACTTAACACATATCTCTCAGCCAGTTTCTTCCAGAGCCACATCTGGGCCGATAGCGGGGAGATGGCTGACTAGTGCTTGCCGTTACCAGCTCATTTGCACTTTAAATGGTGCAAGACAATGAACCTTAATTAGCTCATCACTGCAAGCTTCTAAAGTATTATGTTACAAGATATTTCTGCTTTGATTAAAGGTACCAAGCCGTAAAAGAAAAATGCTGAAGGAAGCGGCAAACAAGTCCAAGTTCCCCAACATCAGAGGATATAGTTAATCATTTTGTTTTCACAACTGCCGGAACTTGTGTTAGTCAGGCCAGACACACTTGATGATTCCTCTGTGAGACTGGTGAATTATTTACAGAGTTCATGGTCAGCCGGGGATCAGACCGGTTCATAGACACACGCAACAGCGATACTACGCTCGGCGAATGTTTGCACATGAGTGAATGGATGGGGATTAGATACAAACAGATGGTTGTGTTTTTATGCCTTTAAAGGAAACTTTACACATATAACATATCTTAAAAAAAAGAAAATTTTTTCAGTTAGTTTTTATTTTTACGAAAAAAAAAAATATTTCTTACCTATATGGGCATTTAAGGCAATTACCGTATCTCTGCTCGCGGCCATCACTGGGGCAAGCTCAGAAACTTGACACATAACTAAACAGATGCAATTAATACCTTACACTCCCCCTTAGCGGTGGCTACCGATAAGCAGAATATTAGCATTTAAAGAATAGCAATTAACCAGGTCAAAAGTTACAATTTTGTACTCCTATTTTATTCCTGGTGCACCCTGAAGTGTTCCTTTTTTTTATTTTTTTTTAAATCCGCCATACGATTTCAGAGATATTGGCTTTTTTATTTTGTGCTAGCTTTTAAGGTTTTTACAAGGGGGCGTGACTCACAGGGTAATTATGCAGAACATTGTAAAGTCACGCCCCAGAGGATCTGATGAGGCACTCTTCCTTGTAAAGGTCATAAAAATTAGTACTAAATAAAAAGGCTCATATCTCTGGAACCGTATGGCCATTTTTTTTTTAAATTTTAAAACAGTACTTGGGAGAGCAGAGGGAATAAATAAAAACTGATCACTTTTTACCCAATCACACGTCCTCTTTAAGTAAAAAAATTCTCAGTATTTTTCTACTGAAGTCTCATCAGCTTGGATATAATACAGATCTTACCACTGATCAAAGTCATGGAAAAGTGAAATATTTTTCTCATTTTTTTATCTTTCATCATGTCACAGTGATGGTGATCAATGAGTAGAGCAGGCTGCCATGAGAGGAGGTGAGTTCTCCTTCAATGGAAGTCTTCAAACAGATTCAGGAGAGACATCTGTCTGAGATGGTTTAGAGACTCCTTCATTGAGCAGGGGGTTGGACACAATGACCCCGAAGGTCCCTTCCAACTCTAACATTCTATGATTTTTTGATCTCTTGACCAGAGATGAATTAACTGTTTAAAAGTTTTGACTCAAGTGTTGTTTCAACTGTTTCAAATCGAATATGCTACAATTTTAAAAAATAAATAAATACATTTGGTTTTACCATTTTTCTAGATTTTTAGGACCAGTGTTAAAAAATAAAAAAGCATTATACTCATCTTACATGATGTCATGATGTGCATCGTTCCAAGAGTCATGATGTATTACACCTAATCAGTGCCGGATTTACAGAAAGATAAAGACTTGGTCAGAGGTAAAAATCGGACATGTGTACAGCCCCATAGAGTAACATTGGTTTGAGTGCGATCCAATGTTTTGTTGGATCTCACTTGGACCAAGCATACAGTCCTCTGCATGAGCCCCGAGACTAAAGATTAGCAAATCTGACAAAATTCAAATTTGGCAAATTTGGTCAAGTTAGTCTGAGAAATTCAATTTGATTCAAATATGCATTATTATATGCCGAGGTCTCTCCAGACCCTAGGGCATAATAAATATAGGCAGAACAAAATAAAAATATATATACTTCCCCAGCCTTCACTTGTCCTGCATGCAGTCCCAGTCTTGTCCCATTTTCAATGGGCCATCTTGAGCATTTTCTCGCTCCCACCATCTTTGGTGCTTCCTGCACTCGCCAGGAGCCATGATTTCATGGTGTCTTGTGAGGTCTCTTACAATGCGGTCTCAAGATGCAAAGATGGTCCAGGACGACTCTGCTCTGGTCCAGACTTCTTCTATCCTGTGATAGGTGCAATCACTTCAACTGCATCTTTAGCGCTTACCAGATCTTGCAACATCATGACCTTGTGGGTCTTAATCTCCACTGGAGGCACCAAATGTGCCAGGCTACGTAAGCCTTTTAAAAGATTGGACAGTAACAGAGACAAGCGTCGTGACAGGTAAAGGTGTTTTTTGCTAAAATTCCTTTGAAAACTTTTATTATCCAGAATGCTGCCATTTTGCTAGATTTGCCTCAAGCAAATCAGAAAAAAAAAATTTGGATTCAGGCAAATCTAATTTGTTTTGCAAAATTCAAGGCAAATTTAATGTACCTCGATTGGCTCATCTTTATTGTGGCCAGACCTAGTTGACAAATTATTTGTATATTTCTAGGAGGAGTAACAAAAAATACAGCAATCATTATAGGATTATGTAAAAAAAAAAAAACAAGGAACAACCACGAGAAATAATAAGACATTAGTCAGTGCAAAATTTAGATTAAAAAAAAACACAAAATGATGCCCAAGGAAGAAACTTCACCTCGAGGGGATGGTGACGATAATGATATTTAATGATATATTTGTTCTTATGGGATTTGCTAATGTTTCCTGAATCCTGTAGAGATCCACTTTAAATTACTCCATGTGTAATAAGCCACCAAGATTGCAGGGGACTTAATATGTCATCCCCTATTCCGGCCATGTTGCCTATTTCCCCCCAATAATATAATTACACTAGGAATCACTGCTGAAAGAACTCTCTAATAGATTCCGGCACATTCAGGGTTCACCAAGTTTAAAACCTGAAAAACTTGATATTTTTTGAAATTATGTAATGTAGTATTGTTATTTTACTTTGATATACTTTTTTTTTTCTTTGAAGTTACAAAAGAAGCATTTCATAATACACAAGTTCAGTCATCCAGGGTGTACGGCCCCGCATGAAAACAGCAAAGAACAAAGCATCGCTAGGTATTTTTTATCTGATCCGTACGCCAAATTCTACAGTCTCTCTGTGATTACAGGTCTGATATTGATTTTTATCGCTGTTTACGCTAGCATTGATTTTGTAACTCATTTTCATGGAAAAACGCAAAGATATCGGCTCATGACTTCTGTGGTGTCAAGACATTTTGATTTTAAAATAAACTTCAGATGGAAACTTCAAATTTTCCTTGTTTCTTGTTTTTAATGCACTCTCCAAGAAATGTTTGTCTCAATTCAGCCCATGATGAAAGTTGAAGTTTTATTCTCAATATTTAAAGCGATCACCTATCCAAAAATAGGGGATAATTTGTGGATCAGTGGGGGTCTGGCAGCTGGGACCTCCACCGATCCTGAGAATGGTGTCTGAACTGCCTTTTCTCATGCATTCCCAATGAAAATTTTTCAAAACCATGGCATCTCCTTAAAAAAACATGTGTTTTTCTACCACATTGTTTGATCAGGTCAGTATAAAAAAGATCTCGTCAACGGAACTTCTGGCTGAAAGAAGCTTCCAAGAAGCCCCAAATTATGTCATATGATAGCACTGATGACTAATGAAGAAATGTGGGTTCATTTTGGCCACCAAAAGTTAGGTAGTTGATAACGGCTGCAATTGCAGTCACTAATTTAGTGTTATTAGCAAAATGTACAGATGCTCTTGATTAAAAAGAGTTTATTCTGAAATAGAGAGATGGATTTTACTAGAACCGATAAAAGTTTGCAACTTTTCACAGGATGCATAAACATTGAGCACTCAACACACTGTTGCATTCGGAAAATATTGTGCATATTAAAGTACCAGCAACATGGAAAATTTACTGCCACAACAGAACAGATAATGTTTTTCCACTGCTCCATTTTTTTGCCTACTGAAGTCTTCTCTTTCCTCTCTTTCCTGTCCCCTTATGATGGCCATACACTTGAGAATAAAGTTGATAAAAGTGGACAATTTCAAACATATTTCATCACGTGAAATTCAACAACGAACTATTGTTTTAGCCAATTGATGACACGTCTTCATCGTCTGAAACCAAATCGACCATGTTTGAATTTTCCCTACGACAGTTTGACAAAAGACCTTTTTTGAACAAAAAAATTGTTCCTCCTCAAACAATTTTTCCGTGGATGAATATCTACAAAAGCTTGTTCTATCTTTGCCCGGTGTTAGTGAATATTCATTGTCTGAACAAAAGGAAAGGCCAATATGGACTAAAATTTGTGTGGTTGTATCTACATTATGATTGTTCACTATATGATCACTTATTCAATAGTTGCTCAACCATCTAATCTAATTCAAGGTCATTGGATTCGCCAAATTTTTACCAAAATTTTGATTTGTGGCAAAGAAATTTGCCCGAATCTCAATGGAAAGGTTGTAGTTACTTGGAAAATACACGTGAGAGAAAGGAGAGAAAGAGAAAGTGACAGATGATCCTGTGGACCATAAGAGCTTACATTCTACAGGAGAGAAAAAGGACCCTGCTGATCATAAGAGCTTACACTCTACAGGAGAGAGAGAGGACCATGCTGACCACAAAAACTTACACTTTACAGAAGAGAGGCCCTTGTTGACCATAAGAGCTTACTCTCTACAGAAAAGAGAGAGAGAGGACCCTGCTGACCATAAGAGATTACACTCTTCAGAAGAGAGAGAGTACCCTGCTGACCATAAAAACTTACACTTTACAGACGAGAGGACATCACTGACCATAAGAGCTTATGCTCTACAGAAAAGAGAGAGGATTACGCTGACCATAAGAGCTTAAACTCTACAGGAGAGAGACTTACGAAGTTACACTTGAGATGTAAAATGTCTGTGCCATACAAACTGTCCTCTGCTGGGAACCACTGATTTGTGATGGCCAAGGTACTGACTGCTACTGTAGAAGGTATTATAATCCTCTAGATGTCATATTTTCAGAGCTTTAAGGGGAAGTCTGTGTGGCCACGCAAAATGAAGTTAGCTCTGGTACTTCTGCTGTGAGGGAAATTGTGGCGGGCAAGTTCTTTTTTTGCAAACCGCAAATCGAATCTCAAAATGTTCAAATTTGTGCGAAACCATTTGAAGAAATTCAACTCACACTCAGTCCTTCACAGATCAACTTGCTCATCTCATTTGTCAATGACTTTAGACAGAAACAGAACTCAAACTAGTAATTTGGTGGTCATCTGTAGGAACGCTGAGTTCTGTGATTGGACACATTCTTTGGAACATCAGCACTGTTTTTGCTAACAATTTGCCTGACTGTGCTCTACCTGTTCCTCAGAGCAATTCTTGACACCCTCCATTACCCCTTTGGTCAATGAGTTGTCTACAGCTACATAATCCCTTTTGCTAAATGTTTTTCTTCGCCCATGCGGTGCCCCAGGGTCCTGGTCGTCGTAGTGGTATTGCTTTCCTCTCGGGGAGAGTGATGCTATGTTTGGAGGCAAAGAAGGATAACTGCATCCAGGTATCACAAACATGCAACACATTTCACACTCCAGACCACCAGGGGGAGCTCCTGACCCTATTTATTAGGTCACTCCCCATATATATATACACTCACTGGCCACTTTATTAGGTACACCTGTCCAACTTCTTGTTAACACTTAATTTCTAATCAGCCAATCACATGGCGGCAACTCAGTGCATTTAGGCATGTAGACATGGTCAAGACAATCTCCTGCAGTTCAAACCGAGCATCAGTATGGGGAAGAAAGGTGATTTGAGTGCCTTTGAACGTGGCATGGTTGTTGGTGCCAGAAGGGCTGGTCTGAGTATTTCAGAAACTGCTGATCTACTGGGATTTTCACGCACAACCATCTCTAGGGTTTACAGAGAATGGTCCGAAAAAGAAAAAAAATCCAGTGAGCGGCAGTTCTGTGGGCGGAAATGCCTTGTTGATGCCAGAGGTCAGAGGAGAATGGGCAGACTGGTTCGAGCTGATAGAAAGGCAACAGTGACTCAAATCGCCACCCGTTACAACCAAGGTAGGCCTAAGAGCATCTCTGAACGCACAGTGCGTCGAACTTTGAGGCAGATGGGCTACAGCAGCAGAAGACCACACCGGGTACCACTCCTTTCAGCTAAGAACAGGAAACTGAGGCTACAATTTGTACAAGCTCATCGAAATTGGACAGTAGAAGATTGGAAAAACGTTGCTTGGTCTGATGAGTCTCGATTTCTGCTGCGACATTCGGATGGTAGGGTCAGAATTTGGCGTAAACAACATGAAAGCATGGATCCATCCTGCCTTGTATGGAGCATCTTTGGGATGTGCAGCCGACAAATCTGCGGCAACTGTGTGATGCCATCATGTCAATATGGACCAAAATCTCTGAGGAATGCTTCCAGCACCTTGTTGAATCTATGCCACGAAGAATTGAGGCAGTTCTGAAGGCAAAAGGGGGTCCAACCTGTTACTAGCATGGTGTACCTAATAAAGTGGCCGGTGAGTGTATATATACAACACTGGTAGTCTGTAGGGAAAGTTAGTTAGTTCCAGACCAGAGTCTGAGGAGGATGGAGGGTAAAAGGAGCTGTGCATGCCCTCAGAGCTGCAGCTCCCAAAAAGAGACATTGAAAGGCAGAATTGTATTGCAGCGAGCATGAAGGAAGTCGCAAGCAAAGGAGAGGATACCAGAAGGGGACCAGCCCTGCTCATGCTGTCTCCTTCTGAGGCGCAACATCCCGGTAGCCGAAACACCGAGGGAGTAAGGACCTCTACGCCTTATTTCAGAGACTGGCAGACCAGATAATTGCAGGTTACCTGTCCGCACTTACACCCAGGAGGCACGGTGACATCTACAGAGCCGGGTTATCTAAGAGACCCTATAAACAGGCTTAAGTTATCCGTCATAAGGGTATTGTCCTATCTTATATGGGGGACAGAGAGAGCGAAACATCGCATTTGTGAGACCCTTATATGAAGCCATAGGCAGTAAGGGACTACACCACCGCAGCACAAAGAAAGGCTACTGATTTCCACCTGGATAAGGGAACTCTGGACTTGCCTCCAAACCGGCCAGACTCTGCCTGCCCTGTGATCTGGTGCCCTGGACTGTGGATGCTGAAGTCTTCAGTAAAGGTAAAGAGACTGCAACCTTGTGTCCTCGTTTTTCACTGCGCCATTCATCATTCACCATCTACACACCGGGAAGCCCTGGAGATATACTTCACCTGTGGGAAGGTATACCATCTAGCTGCCATAACATCACCCCAGTGGAGCCCTTAAAGCAGCATCGGTCACCCTGACCGAATACCACAGGTGGCGTCACGAACATTCCCCTTAAAGACCTTTCCCTTTTACATGGACGTCCCAGGGCCACGGGCCAGGTCAGCCACCGTGACATCCCCCTGTGAACTGAAGGACCCGGTACCGAGTACCCCACTGCCCTTGAGGGGCGCTCAACCCACACCACTTGTGATATACTCTGACAACACTGTTGGAGAGAACTCTACAAGGTTCACAGTTTTCGTAATATTGGCCTTGGATAGTCTAGCGCTGGTGACCATGCTCAGTCAAAGTCGCTCAGATCAGTTGATTTTCCCTTTCTGATGTTGATTCACACTGAGACTGAGCCATTGAACCTTGATTTTTTTGCTTCACTTTATCGTCACAATTTCTATACAGGAATTCTCCAATTAAAAAAGGGAAGATGTCTGTAACAAAATTGACATTTAGTGGCAATTTTTTTGCAATATTACATAAAAGAACAGTCATTTTCTATCCACTGACAATATTCCATGCACTTCTTTCTTTATTTTACAGTGATCCCTCTATAATATAGCTGTGTACTTATAAAATGAGGGAATTAAACCAGCTACACCAACCTGTGCTGCAAAATAACTCAGAGGATTTCCCTAAAAATCTGAACTAAATCTACCTTAAGCCCTATATCCCATTTTACGGCACATTCTGATTTAAAATTACAGTCCTGTCTTTTGAAACCAAAATATAGATTAGAAAGGAGCGACGCTGTACATGACAAAGTGCAGAAACCTGAAGAATCCATTCTTGTGCATTTAATCTCTATTTGGATATACACCATCTTGGAAATGTTGACATACTTGGCAAATAAAAATTCATCTCTCCATATGCCTGTAGTTAAGTAATGCTGCAGACAGCTCACAGCTCAGATCATTCCGTAATATCCTTCTACTAATTCTTCTCCGGTCCCAAGTTGCACCCTCATTCCTGTACTGTGGAAGCAACAGAGCAGAAACTGGGTGGACTGGTAAAATAAAAGTTTTAATCGGCTGCTGAAAATGAAATCATTGACGTCTCCCTGCCCAGAGTAAAAAGAAAAAAAAAGTGCACCAGGAATAATTACGAATGTAATACTCAAACAAAAAAAAAATGCCTGCAAAAGCCAAGTCCACCGTCATCACTCAGCTGCTCCTCCTAACGTTTTCGTCATTTTGCCATTTTTAATAGATTTTTCAATACTTCAGTGAAACGAATGTCAAGTTTTCCACCTCCGTGGAGCTTCCCCACCCAACTCTGCAATGCTAGAAATTTTTATTGCTCTTTTAGGAATTATGACCTTTGCTGAATAGCACAAATCTTAACGTTTATTAATTGACTAGTTGACGAGTAAACAGTGATGTTTATATGCAGATAATAGAAAGAATCAGAAAATATAGTAAAATGTATAGGTGGAACTAAATAGGTTAGGAAGGATCCTTTTCCTTTTTAGGCAACTTATATGTCCTCTGAAATTATAAAATTGGTCGTCAGAAAACAATTTCATTATCTTTCCGGTCCCTTTCATACATATGTGCATTTGACTCTGCTAAGAGTGCCCATAATCTCTTTAGGAAAGAGAAGTAAAATTGCATTTAGCCTTCACTTTAATCATGCCGTGTGCCAGTCACCCAACGAACAGGCATAAATTTAGTTCATTTGGTGAAATAATTTTTAAGTTTGCTCAAAAATTATCATTCTTGACAGCACATCATCCTCTGTAAATAGTACATGTAATACTGTGAACAATGACAGCATATGAACAATCTACTAACGATAATTGTGTATATCGGAAATGCAATTAACTTCTCTAAACAGGTTATTAGATGACCGATCGATGGTCGTTATCGGGACCTTAGCCATAACCTAGCCTCATCTTTAGGTAGCTCCCCTCCCTCAAAAGAATTCGACATTTGACATCCTTAATTCCTCTAACATCTCAAGAAAGATAGTTGAATAGTAAAGCCAAAATTGAGGGTTCAGCTGATGTAAATCTGCTGCTTAAGTTTGCTAACAAAATGAGAGATATTCTACACAATAGCATCCCCTAAGTAAAAAAATATATTTAAAGGGAAGCATCATCAGAAAATGACCTATTGTTTAAGTAAAGTTTTTATTTTACATCTACTTAACAAAATATATATTTTTTCATATTACGATCTTTATTCAAGAAACAAAATTAGTAATCTTGCACTTTTCACACTGGCCAATGGGAGTCTTCCAGACTCCTACTTCCTGTCCTTTGAGAAGAGTTTTCAGAAATCTCATTATCAATAGAGGCAGGATTACAGTGACCTGTAAGACCTCTATACATGGCTGATAACACAGGATCCACCAATCCCAATAGTCAATGTTACAGCTGACCCTGCTCCCCTTCCCTTCATAATGACCTTTACACATGCTCGTTAAATGCGTCAATATAAAAGATAGGGTCAGAGATGGTTCATTGTGGCTAATGTACATGTGGATTGAAAATTGCTAGTTAAATTTTCATTTTTTAATACAGATTGTGATATGTAAAAAAAGTAATTGTCAAAATTGTTATGAAAATGCATTTAAAGGGGTTATTAGGAACTATTTTTTTTTTACTATAGACCTAAGGACTAACAGGCAGGTAGTTGCTAAATACCTGGCTATTGTGCCGAGTATCAATCTCCACCAACACAGAGCAGCTTTGGCTGGCGTCATGTCGACATAGCAGTGGCTTCTCTTACCCTCTGCTCTGTTGACGGGGCGTGACTGCCGACATCATGCTGATTGACAGCCAACTCCCCGCTGCATAACTTGGACAGATGGACAGATGCTTATCCATCATACAATACCATCACACAGGCATCTGATTGGCTCCAAATTTATTCTCCCGCAGGACAGCAGCTACAAACATCCGGTTACTAACAGTTATAGTATCTACTAGCTGAAGAGCCCGGCATTGCCCTGGCATAGTAACTAACTGTTAGTTATAGCACCTCACTTCTCTCATTTTCCCATCACGCCTCTCATTTTCCCCCTCACATCTCTCATTTTCCCCCTCACGTCTCTCATTTTCCCCTCACTCCTCTCATTTTCCTCCTCACACCTCATTTTCCCCCTCACACCTCTCATTTTCTCCCCTCACTTCTCTCATTTCCCCAACACCTGTCATTTTGACCTCACACCTGTCTTTTTCCAATCACTCCACTATTTTCCCCTCACTCCTCTCCTTTTGCACTCACACCTCTTCATTTTCACCTCACACCTCTTATTGTCCCCTCAGTATATACCTGTATGTCATCTGCTCCTGTATATAGTATATACCTGTATGTCATCTCCCCTGTATATAGTATATACCTGTACGTCATCTCCTCCTGTATATAATATATAGCTGTATGTAATCTCCTCCTGTATATAGTATATACGTGTATGTCATCTCCCCTGTATATAGTATATACCTGTATGTCATCTCCTCCTGTATATAGTATATACGTGTATATCATCCCCCTGTATATAGTATATACCTGTATGCCATCTCCTCCTGGCTGTCAATTTGCTTCCAACACTTTTCCTTACACTTTTTCCCCATTATGTAGATAGGGGCAAAATTGTTTGGTGAATTGGAACGCGCGGGGTTAAAATTTTGCCTCACAACATAGCCTATGACGCTCTCGGGGTCCAGACGTGTGACTGTGCAAAATTTTGTGGCTGTAGCTGCGATGGTGCAGATGCCAATCTCGGACATACACACACACACATACACACACACATTCAGCTTTATATATTAGATAGAGTAAAGAAAATACCTGGAAGTGATGATCCGGCCCCAACAGAGCCCATATCTCATATCATCCATTCTGTCTGGGATCACATGAAGAAACAGAAGGATTTTACAGAATATCTGTGGTCAGTTCCCTAAGATGTATAGAAGAACCTCCTGCCGAGTTCCTTCAAAAACTGTGTACCTAGAAGAACTGAAGAAGGCAAAGGGTGGCCACCAAATATTGATGTGATTTAGATTTTTCTTTTGTTCATTCACTTTACATGTTGTTAGTTGATTAACAAAAAGGAATAAAGGTCTTGCTCAGGACCTATTTTTTTTTTACTATGGGCCTAAAACCTTACAGGCAGGTAATTGGTAACAGAGGCATCTTTCTGCCTGTTCTAAACAGCGCCATCTCAGAGCTGTCGCTGAAAGAGATTTAGCTGCTCCACGTCAACAGAGCAGCTCTTCTTCTGGCTGCTCGGTTATCGGGACATGACTGCCAACGTCATGCTGATTGACAGCCGTCTTTCTGCAATTAGGCAGTATGGAACAGGTTGTCAATCAGCATGACGTGAGCAGTCGTGCCCCATTAACACAGCAGAATGGATGAAAAGCCGCTTCTCTGCCGATGTGACATCAGCAGAAGCAGCTGAATTGCCGGCTGGAGTGGTCTGTGACCATTCTGCGCTGGCGGAGATTGGCACCGGGCACAACAGGCGGATAGTTAGTAACTACCTGCAACTATATGTCTGTTAGCTCCTAGGACCATAGTAAAAAAAATAAGAAGTCCCGGACTCCTGATAATGCCTTTAACACTTCCTTTTATTCAAGCATTCTTATTTTGCAAACATTTTTCCACATCTGCCTAAAATTTTTGCACAGTACTAAATATATTAGGTAACATTAGGTGACATTGACACAAGAAGTGTGGTTTGGTCCAAACAGGTGCAGTTTTATAGCTTTCATAAAACACCAAGGGATTAAAAAACAAAACAGCCTCTTCTGGGCACAAAGGTATCACAGCAGATACACAGTTCATTTAGCAGACACATATATGCCAGTGCGGGCTCACCGGAACAGATTACAGTCCTTTTTCCTGGAGCAAACTTTATACACAGAAGAGGTATGGTTCTAACAGTCTTGTTATCCCCTTCAACCTGAGCTTTGACAGCTTTTAGCGCCAAACAGAAGTGTTCAATGCCAGGCACAGTTCACACTTCACAGGCTGCAGCTACCACATTTTTCTAAGCAGCTCCAACACACAGACTGCTCAGCTTTCCTATCTCACCTGTGTAGTCTCTATTCAGAGAGATACTCACTTGTCTCTCTTCCAGTTTCAGCTCACATTTTGGCTGGTCACTCACCGGCCTCAAAAAACTCCAGTCTGTTGAACCCCCAGCAGACTGACAAAGTGTGAACCCATTTCCTGGTTCTTAGTGAAAGCTAGCCAGGTGCATCTAATTAAGACCTGCAGTGCTAGGATTTAACCCAGTCCTACCTGGTTTTGTGACAATATATAATGCTATAATGCTATATATAGTCACACTGCGTCCTTTCATTTTATAAGTAAATTCTATATACAGGTGTTGTCACCTGAATTTTGGTTCTGTCCCCTAGGATTACCGTAGCCACGAGCAGCCTATGGGTGAAAATCATGCTATGACTCAATTTTCTTGTACAACTCAGTGATAGTCATCTCAATCTCCAATCACACTACTAATGCAAGATGTGGTGTCTGTATGACACGCCGTCCATATTTCCAGACTAGAACAATTTCGACGAGAGAATTAAGCAACCTGTCAAGTGTCTCATTGTAATAGGATTTAACTCGGGAGCCTTGCAATCAATAACACAAAAGGCTTCGGTTGTAAAAAGTTTTTGATGTGCTTTTCACTTGCCATTATGTATAATGGAGACATAGAAGAAGTTTCTGATGTGTCGCTCTGTGCCTACTCCGCTATTTCATATCACTAATCATTCCATCAAGATAAAACACAGAGTCTTCCCCCTCTTCTTAATGATTCAGTTATCTCCATTTTAATGGCCTGCTTCACACTGTACCTGAAGGAAAAACAAAAGGGTGTCAAGAACTAAGGAAAAGTGATTTGTGGTTGATGTTCGGCATATTGCGAATGTTCATAATGATTGTGGGATGAATAGTATATGACGATGCCGTGTTTTACTGCCCATGGAAGGTAGCAACGCTGCCGCCTTCACAAGGAACGCTGCCATTTTATCTGTTTCTAAGGTTACTGATAATATTTTGTGCTCACACCGTGACCTTTTTGATTAAAGGAAGTTCTCTGGTGGAGCATGCATCCTTCACCTTAAACTTGCTGGGTTCAGGGACTGACTCATATAGAATCATAGTGGCTTTATTTAAAGTCTGAGAGGCACAAAATGCCCGGCGACCCTTCCTGCCCTCCGAATGTAAGGCAAAAAAAATCATATTACTAGCATTGAAGCCAAATCCTATTTACAGTATAAGTCCAGAGGCCTCGCATGGGTCAAGCTAATTTACCATTGCTCATTACACGACATGAGCAGACCTGGGAAATAATAAGGGATATATATCATGGATGGTGACACTATTTAGAGGCTTGAATAAAAATACCATGCGCTTTTTGCCTCAAATTTGCTACCAATTTGGGACAAAGTGTATAACATAAGGGTTTTCCAGCAGATTTTTTTGTGGAATGGATAGAGTCTTCATCGCAAGGGTGAAACATGTAATGATTACTCCCCAAAAAAGATGACAATCCGTGGATTTAAAAGTTATACTTTTATTAATTTTAAGAGCTCTGGAAATCCAAATTCACCAATCGGGAGTAGTAATCCTAATAGTCAATATCAACCCTTTAACAAGTTTCACTGCATATTTGTTTTGGGGTGTTTGCAAATATCCTAATGTTCCAGTCTTCTTCATCTCTGAAGAGGATATTTGCACATTTACAGTCGAGGAAATACAGTACAAACCAAAACTTTGGACACACCTTCTCATTTAAAGATTTTTCTGTATTTTCATGACTATGAAAATTGTACATTCACACTGAAGGCATTAAAACTATGAATTAACACATGTGGAATTATATACTTAACAAAAAAGTGTGAAACAACTGAAATTATGTCTTATAGAAGGAGAGTGAAGGGGTGCTACGCCAGATGACCTGGCCTCCACAGTCACCAGACCTGAACCCAATCGAGATGGTTTGGGGTGAGCTGGACCGCAGAGTGAAGGCAAAAGGGCCAACAAGTGCTAAGCATCTCTGAGAACTCCTTCAAGATTGTTGGAAGACCATTCCCGGTGACTACCTCTTGAAGCTCATCAAGAGAATGCCAAGAGTGTGCAAAGCAGTCATCAAAGCAAAAGGTGGCTACTTTGAAGAACCTAAAATATAAGACATATTTTTAGTTGTTTCATACTTTTTTGTTAAGTATATAATTCCACATGTGTTAATTCATAGTTTTGATGCCTTCAGTGTGAATGTACAATTTTCATAGTCATGAAAATACAGAAAAATCTTTAAATGAGAAGGTGTGTCCAAACTTTTGGCGTGTACTGTATGTATTCAGTTAATTTTAACATTGAGAAATAGAAAATAAAAAATATAATCCAGAAAATCACATTGTATAAATTATATAAATGTATTTGCATTTTAGATCAGCTATGGCCGCCAGTCTTCCTGTGACCCATGCATGATTACTGGGAAATGAGCACTGGGACCTGAGAACTAACAAGAGTGTTAGGAAACAAACTTAAAACGTTGCCCAGGCACCTCCCAAAGGGTGGAGGTGCCTAAAATAATTAATTCTCCCCAGCCATTGCCTGGGGACACTTTAGGACAGCACTCGCTGTCCCATGAAGTCCCCCAGTATGAGGGGGCTGTTATGGTCTGGTGATTAAGGAGCGACATGCGACTAGCTCTGAGCAGGTGGTAACTATACCGACCGCAGTTCCTAATCTTAACACAGACACTAGCAGTAGCCGTGGGATGTTCCTGTCACTCCCTGGACACCTCGTCACAGCCGGAGATCTAGCTACCCCTAAAGGTAGAAGCAGGAAAGCTATCTTGCCTCAGAGAAAATCCCCAAAGGATAGGACAGCCCCCCACAAATAATGACTGTGAGAGGAGAAGGAAATGACATACGTAGTATGAAACAAGATTTAGCAAAGGAGGCCACTACTAGCTAGAAAGAATTAGTACAGGACAGAACACTGTGCGGTCAGTAATAAAAACTAGAAAAAGTCCACCGCAGAGAAATGCAAAAATCTCCACACCTGACTAAAGGTGTGGAGGGCAAACTCTGCTGCCCAGAGCTTCCAGCTTATCTGACTAGATACATACTGATAAGCTGGACAAATGAACAAAACGTAGAAAGTGCTAAACAACAAAGTGCACAACAAGTGAACTGCAAAAAGACAAGCAAGAACTTAGCTTTGCTGAAATGGTCAGAGTGACAGGGAAATCCTCAGAGAGCCATGACTCCAAGCTCAACAATTGACAACTGGCATTGAATTAGGGAAAAGGCCAGACTAATATAGCAGAGCCAGAAAGACGATCAGTGAAAACAGCTGCTGATGCTAAATCCAAGAAGCAGCCATACCACTCAAAACCACAGGAGGGAGCCCAAGAGCAGAACTCACAAAAATGCTACTTATAACCACCAGAGGGAGCCCAAGAGCGGAATTCACAACAGGGGGCTTTACAGGGGGCAGGGGACATTGGTGTCATTGCTCATGTGAGCATTGGTATGACACGCCGTTGTTGTGGAAGACATCTAGAAGATGCTAGACACTTGAAGAAAGCTGGATACAGTCAAAATGTGTTATGGTTTTAATAAATACTTTTTATTTTTATGGTGATTTTTTTTCACTTTCCATTTTTATAATTTCAGGAGCTCTTATCACTTGGCTCTTTTACTCTCCAAAACCATCTGAGAATCATATCGCCTGGGTGCTGAAAAAGCCTATCAAACCTTTGGGATATCAGCTGTTGTGGAAAACACCTAGAAGACACTAGACTTCTGAAGAAGGTTGCACATAGCCAAAACACGTTGTGGTTTTAATAAATATATTTCATTTTTGTAGTGATTTATTTCACTTTACATGTTTATTATTGTGAGAGCGCTTATCTTCTGGCTCTTTTAATCTAAAAATTATCTATTAGACATATCTCCCAGGTGCGGCGTAAAGCCTCTCAAAACCTTTAGGAAAGAAGCTTTTGAGAAAGGTTCCCTGTGTGTGTTTCTACAATGTGTCATGGCACACCTTCAAGGAGGAGGAACAAAGCTTTGGAAGGGGGTGACCTGCCAAGAGGTAACATGGTTATGCAAAAAATAATTTTTGCACCGCTTTTTGTGCGCAACACTACAGAAACTTCCATGTAGCCATTTCGAAAAGCTGGCAAGTACGCAACACAACATGCAGTAGAGCAGCATTGAAGGATGTGGTTATTTGTCTTGACACATGTTCGAGGAGGAAGAGGGGGCAAAGGTTTGGGAAGGGGGTGACCTGTCAAGAGTTAACATGGTCATACAAAAACAATTTCGGCATCACTTTTTGTGCACCACTCTACAAAAACTTCTATGTGGCTATTTCGAAAAGTTGGCAAGTACTCAATGCAACATGCAGTAGATCAGCATGGAAGTGTCTGCTGCAACTTGACACATTCTAATCAGAAGGGGTTTGAAAAGAATATGTTTTTCCATGGATAGCTGTGTGATTGCAGGAGTCCTGATTGGTAAGTCTTCCTAATTTTATGGCACCATTTAATATATTACTGAAGAACTGGTCAGTAACCAAGATGTCAATCAGGAAACATGAGCAGAAAGCAAACATGGACTCGTCTCTTGCTATTTGGTCAAAAGTGATTACGTAGCAGGCTCACCAACTGAAAGGTGTTAGGAATCTAAGGGATTATGGATCTGGCTATATATGTGGATTCATGAATAAAACAGTTACGGAAGAAATATATTTTCCACTTTCTTTACTTTCAGAATTATCTCTGTGGTGTGAACTTCACTCTGTCATTGTTTAATGGTTCTTTCTTTCCCTCCGACGCCGATCTGTCAGTCTCATTTCACTCAATTCTTTGATGGAAGGATAATAAAAGGCCTTGGATGTATACGTGGGATCAGATGTGATGTCAACTCAAGCTCCGTGTGAGTGATGTGTTAGTAGATACAACGACTAAAAATGGGTTCAACATTGAGAAATGCACTGGCACCCTTCCATTTACCAGCCACTGAAACAGTTGTCAAAAAGCAAAATTTATATAGAAAATAAGGAGTGTGAGTTTGATATATGATAATTACTAACTGACGAAATGATTCTCTAACCAGATTTCAAAACCACATAATTGCGCAAATTATATTAAAGCGAGAGACCAATAAAGAAGTAAAAATCATAGAAAAGGATTATAAAGAATTATTTTATAATTCATAGAATAATAATACAAGTAATATTAATGAAAACATGATTTTTATTACTAATAGTAGTAGTGTTGTTGTTACTAATAATAATAGCAATAATAGAGACAATACTATTAATTACTAATCAACTTAAATTAATAGTATAGTAATAATGATAAAATGATAATGTTAATAATAATGTGATTTTTATCAGTAGTAGTTGTAGTATTACTAGAATTATTCTAGTTATAAACAATATTAATAATAATCATAGTAGCGATAATATGAATTATTTATAATATTAAAACAATAGTATAATAATATTAATAATAATAACTATTATTATTATTATTAGCTATTAAGTTCATGCAAATTCCAAATGATCGCATGGATTAGATTTCTCTACAAAGTATTTTTATCAGCTGTTCAGTTACAATACAGATATCAAATCCATGAGAGGAGTTTCTGTGTGTCCATCACATGAGCAGGACAGATTGTTATTAGTGATGAGCGAACGTGCTGAGATAAGGCGTTATCTGCCATGCTCAGGTGCTAACTGAGTGTCTTTGGCGTGCTCGAATATGCTCGAGTCCCCGCGGCTGCATGTCTTTCGGCTGTTAGGCAATCCCTGCATGTGTCGAACAGCTGCGAGACATGCAGCCATGGGGACTCAGACATATTTTTCGAGCACGCCGAAGACACTCGGTTAGGACCTGAGTATGGAAGCAACACCTTATCCCAGCACATTCGCTCATCAACAATTGTTATCCAATTGAACTTCGTATACAATGAATATTTTTTTTTTTTTAGCACGGATCCTGAGAACTGCGAGTAATCAATATAAAATGTATATTGGATTTGCTTTATTTATTGATATGTATTTATTTATTTATTTTTAGATTTTTTATCTTTTTTATTTACTTTATTTATGTATATATTTTTTTTTAATTATTTAAATTTAATTCAAAATAATTAATATTTTAAATAATCTCATTGACTCCTCAGACCAAACTACACCGAAGCACATACAGTTATGTCTAGTTATACGTTCTTTAGGTTAAGTGGATCAGCTGATACTTGCCGCCTAAATCACGGACGGCTTGAAGGACGGCATGAACCAGAGCCTGGATGCCTGATTGCAGCCAGCTATACTTTTCTCTGAAGCATTCTGGCATTTCAGAGAAGATGTTGCTTCAGACCAAACTAGTCCTGTTCCACCCCCCAGCCCGCTTCTTTCAGCACCGGTCTAGGTGATTGAGAGGCCCCCTCAGTATGGTAGACAGCTCTGTCAATCATCTCTAGCAGCGCTGAAAGAAGCGGGCTGGGGGTGGCACTGGACTAGTTTAGTCTCCACCTATAGTCACCGGCTGGATTTTCTAATGCTTCAATACTTCGGAGAAAAGTACACCCTTCGGCAATTATGCAGCCAAGCTCTGATTCATGCAGTTCGGCATGGTGTGACATAAAATAGATCAGTCACTAAAGAGAACAGTAAGTGTTGGGGAAGATTCATTGACCATGTGTTTTCTAGATTATGGAATTTTAATCTAAGATTTTTTTTAAAGAGCAACTATAAGAAAATTAAGTTCTAAAACTACTTTTTCTGCGGATGCTAGAATCCCCAATTCTTCCACTACATGAGCTTCTGCTAAACCGAACTACAGAGGGGAAGGATTATAGTCAGAATGCTTTAGTAAGTAAATAGGTTGGCTGTTACTTTTTTATTGATGACCCATCTTCAGTGTAGGTCATTAATATCTGATGGATGGGGTGTGATACCGGCTGTTACCGACACCGCCAAAATCCGGGAGTTCTCGAATACTGCCAGAACACAGAAGCTCTATCCTTTCTACAGTTCCCACTACTGGGTATGGCAGATCCACCCTCTATTCAAATGAATGGCGACTAGATCCGTAATACCTGGCCACAAGTACCCGGCCACAGCCACTATAGTTTCTACAGAGCTGCTGTGTTCCAGCAGAATTCAAGAACTTCTAGCTGGTGGAGGCAACAGCTGATCAGTGGGGATGGTGGGTGTTTTACCCCCGAGATCAGAAATTGTTAAAAAAAAAAAACGTATTGGCACCCCCACTAATCAGATATTGATGATAGCCCATCAATAAAAAAAAAGTAGGGTCCAACATGTTTAAGCTCAAAATTCTGTTAATACACCTGGGTCTACAACAGAACTGAAGACTCAAAAAGGTCATGATGACAACATATTAGAAAGGGGCAGATTTTTACATTTTTGTAGCTACTGGCCCCACCTTGGTTAAAAGTAAACTTTCACTTTAAAATTCCTGTCCAAAGTTTCTGTAAATGATCCAAATAACCTTAGTAGATGTATTAGTGTAAAAAAAACATAAACTAAGCACATGAGAAGGCATGGATCATCACGTGCCTGTGCCCTAAATTGAGTAGGTTAATTAACAGGTTAATTACATTTCCACATTGACAGTGCCCCTTTTGTATCCTTTCATTAATTCTTGAGAAATGTTTATTGTGTAATGCTTTGCTTCACGTCAACAGATAAATCTCCACTATACTGTCGCCAGTCTACGCCGATTCATAGCAGAAGGTATTTTTCAAATCTACTAAATATTTCTGCTTATGTGAAATTTCAATTTACTGCGCCTAAGGATTTGCAAACATTTATATCCGTGTCTCTAATATCACAGCGCACCCGGCACATTACAGAATTCTTCAGTTCGGTTTAAAGAAGCAATCTCCATTCCTTTGAACACTGCCATTAGAAGTAACGACTCATTCATTATTGGCGCTGGCTGGTTGAAAAGGTTTCTTTTCAGGTTCTTGGAACGACTAGTCCCCGGAACATAGCTGGTGACTCCATACTACCCAGTATACGAGCCAAGGATAACAATCTAATCCAAATGTTTCTCAAAGTACCATAGGAAAATGACATAGTTGGGTTTTGTCAGCAAAGGGCAATTTAGAAAGTGTCGGAGACACGCTCTCCTCGACTATATTTTCATAGTCTACGATTCTAAAGGACAGGAATTCCATTTTTTTTTGGGAAATTTATCACAGTACTTCAAATACTACAGTACTTAAGAGTGTGATATAGCTTGATGTCCTTATAATGAAAAATTCATATGTCAATAGGTGAGCACTCTCAAAATCTTAATACAACTTTTTAACCTTAGGTTAAGATCATGGTCAATCCTTCTCCGACAAAAATGGGTCCATTCTCAAAATACTTGTAGAGTTTGTATGAAAATGTAACCATGAAGGAAGAAGGAAAGATTAAAGAAAATGTCCTATTTGCTTGATATATTGGTGTACAAAAACCTGGAAAAAGTGAATATATTAAAAAAAGGTGAACTATTCATGTATGTGTTCATTGCATGTATAACTAAGGAGGCAAATATGTAAGGATAGCGAGTAACATGCTTCAAGTTTATGGTATTTGGCTAATTCCAGAAGTCAAACTTCTGGCAATGTGAACTGATGAGAGTCAGGCCGGCGTCACACTGGCGAGTTTTACGGACGTAAGAGCGCAGAAACTACGTCCGTAAAACTCGCATTACATACGGCACAATTATTCTCAATGGGGCTGCTCCTATCAGCCGTATATTACGGTTCAGTATTATACGGCTTTCTACGGCCGTACAAAATCGCAGCATGCTGCGTTTGTCAGCGTATTGCGCAAATAATACGCCAATGAAAGTCTATGGGGGCGAGAAAAATACGGATTCCACATGGACCAGCAGTGTGACCTGCAAGAAATACGCAGCGGTGTTAGTGAAAAGTCGGTAATTCAATTGCCGGCTTTTTCCTTCTCCTTCACAAACCCGACATGATATGAGACATGGTTTACATACAGTAAACCATCTCATATCCCCATTTTTTTTGCATATTCCACACTACTAATGTTAGTAGTGTGTATGTGCAAAATTTGTGCGCTGTAGCTGCTAAAATAAAGGGTTAAATGGCGGAAAAAATTGGCGTGGGCTCCCGCGCAATTTTCTCCGCCAGAGTGGTAAAGCCAGTGACTGAGGGCAGATATTAATAGCCAGGAGAGGGTCCATGGTTATTGGCCCCCCCGTGGCTAAAAACATCTGCCCCCAGCCACCCCAGAAAAGGCACATCTGGGAGATGCGCCTATTCTGGCACTTGGCCACTCTCTTCCCACTCCCTGTAGCGGTGGGCTATCGGGTAATGAAGGGTTAATGCCACCTTGCTATTGGAAGGTGACATTAAGCCAGATTAATAATGGAGAGGCATCAATTATGACACCTATCCATTATTAATCCAATTGTTGGAAAGGGTTAAAAAACACACACACATGATTAAAAAGGATTTTAATGAAATAAAGACAGCGGTTGTTGTAATAATTTATTGTTCTCGCAATCCATCAGGAACACCCTCGCTTGGCAAAATAATAAACGCACAAGATACATACCTTCTGATGTCAGATCACGTCCAACGAGGTAATCCATCTGAAGGGGTTAACTAATATTACAGGCACGAGCTGCGATAAACCACTCGCTGGTGCCTGTAATCCCCGGGTGCTGAAAGGAAAGCAGGATCTGTACTTACATTGAGTCGCGGTGAGGCGCCCTCTGGTGGATATTCTCATGAACTGCAGCCTGGGAACTTTTTCCCACGCTCCATGTCATATGAGGACATCCACCAGGGGGCGCATCACCGCGACTGAAGGAAATGTAGGTCATTGACCTACATTTCATTCATTCGCCGGGGATTACAGGCACGAGCACAGCTGCATTTAGCAGGGCTCGTGCCTGTAATATTAGTTAACCCCTTCAGATGGATTACTTCGTGGGACGAGACGGTTCACCAGAAGGTATGTATCTTGTGCGTTTATTATTTTTCCAAGCGAGGGTGTTCTGATGGATTGAGAGAACAATAAATTATTACAACAACCGCTGTGTTTATTTCATTAAACTACTTTTAAATCATGTGTGTGTGTGTTTTTTAACCCTTTCCAACAATTGGATTAATAATGGATAGGTGTCATAATTGACGCCTCTCCATTATTAATCTGGCTTAATGTCACCTTCCAATAGCAAGGTGGCATTAACCCTTCATTACCCCATATCCCACCGCTACAGGGAGTGGGAAGAGAGTGGCCAAGTGCCAGAATAGGCGCATCTTCCAGATGTGCCTTTTCTGGGGTGGCTGGGGGCAGATGTTTTTAGCCACGGGGGGGCCAATAACCGTGGACCCTCTCCTGGCTATTAATATCTGCCCTCAGTCACTGGCTTTACCACTCTGGCGGAGAAAATTGCGCGGGAGCCCACGCCAATTTTTTCCGCAATTTAACCCTTTATTTCAGCAGCTACAGCGCTGAAATTTTGCACATACACACTACTAACATTAGTAGTGTGGAATATGCAAAAAAAATGGGGATATGAGATGGTTTACTGTATGTAAACCATGTCTCATATCCTGTCGGGTTTGTGCAGGAGAAATGAGAAGCCGGCAATTGAATTACCGGCTTTTAACACATATCGCGCTGAATGAAATCTAAATACAGAATATATATATATGTGTCTCAATGACATATATATATATATATATATACTGTATATATGTTTTCCCGAACATTTGAGCACATAAATCCATTAGATGTCGGTTTTGCAAGCCTGCGCGAAAATCTCGCAGTACGGATGCCATACGGATTACATACGGAGGATGCCATGCGCAAAATACGCTGACACACCCTGCCTACGGATCACTATTTTGGGAACATTTCACCGTATTTCGGCCGTATTACGGCCGTAAAATACGGACCGTATTGTCTTACGCCGAGTGTGACGCCGGCCTCACTCAGAGCATTTTCTTACATAAACTTTGATTAGAACCAATGTGATGTTCCCTTGTGAAGGCCTCTTCATGGCCTTGTCCACGTGGTCTCCAAACCAATCTTTGGCTATCAATGCATCCAAGACAAAAGCAGGACTCAACGCTAAAGAGAACCGACCTCCATTCAAGCCTCCACTAGCTTTTACTCTGCATCATGATAGCCTTTAAGACAATGGCATTGAGGTCAATGAAACATCTTTGACTGGATCAATTGTGAAACCACTGGTATGGCCATTTCTCCAAAGGAGCCATCTTCATCAAAACGTCAGGTCAAATGTTGCTTGTGCTACTGTGAGCAGCCAGCGTGGTGTAAATATGCTACCAAGGGCTGCAGTGTCTCCGGACATGTATCCCATCGAGCACATTTGGGATCTTATTTATCAGCAATTGCAAAATGAACTGCCAGCAGTGGATTTTAATAATAATAATAATTTTTATTTCTATAGCGCCTGCATATTACGCAGCACTTTACAATTATAGAGGGGACTTGTACAGACAATAGACATTACAGCATAATAATAACCACATAGATCAACAGATACCAAAAAGAATGAGGGCCCTGCTCGCAAGCTTACAATCTACAAGGAAAAGGGGAGACATGAAAGGTGGATGGTATCAATTGCTTTCGTTGTTCGGACGAGCCATAGTGTAAGAATCGGGTGTTCATGTAATGTTCATGTAATGCTGAATTATCAGCCTAAGTATGTGCAGCGCTGTGTGCAGTACTGACGCTCCGCCACTAAGCTGAGTGATGGTACGTCTGATGGCACTTAAGGAGTTCACCTGACCAGGTATCACAGTCACACATTACACGTCACATTCTGGCCAAACAGGGGGAGCAAAGGGTTCTATGTATTAGGCCACTCCTCACAATCTGGTAAAACTGGCCTATTAAAAATAGAAAAAAAAACAAAACACATAATCAGGTTCCTTGCATCGTGTTCTCATACACTTTATGCAGTTAATAGCACTCTGTGTCTGTACTGCTACAACCTTAGGCTGTTAACTGGTTCATGCAGCTTTACATGAACACCCGAGCATTAAGGCCCCGTCTCACATAGCGATTTACCAACGATCACGACCAGCGATACGACCTGGCCGTGATCGTTGGTAAGTCGTTGTGTGGTCGCTGGGGAGCTGTCACACAGACAGCTCTCTCCAGCGACCAACGATCAGGGGAACGACTTCGGCATCGTTGAAACTGTCTTCAACGATGCCGAAGTCCCCCTGCAGCACCCGGGTAACCAGGGTAAACATCGGGTTACTAAGCGCAGGGCCGCACTTAGTAACCCGATGTTTACCCTGGTTACCAAAAAAAACAAACAGTACATACTCACCATCTGATGTCCGTCAGGTCCCTTGCCGTCTGCTTCCCGCTCTCACTGAGTGCCGCCGTACAGTGAGAGCAGAGCGCAGCGGTGACGTCACTGCTGTGCTGCGCTCTCACTGTACGGCGGCACTCAGAGCAGGAAGCAGACGGCAAGGGACCTGACGGACACCGAAAGGAGAGTATGTACTGTTTGTTTTTTTTGGTAACCAGGGTAAACATCGGGTTACTAAGCGCGGCCCTGCGCTTAGTAACCCGATGTTTACCCTGGTTACCAGTGAAGACTAGTGTTGAGCATTCCGATGCTGCAAGTATCGGGTATCGGCCGATACTTGCTGTATCGGAATTCCGATACCGGGATTCCGATACTCTTGTGGTATCGGGTATCGGGTATCGGAACAACATTAATGTTAAAATGTGTAAAATAGAGAATTAAAATAAAAAATATCGCTATACTCACCTGTCCGACGCAGCCGGGACCTCAGCGCAGGAACCGGCAGCGTTGTTTGTTTAAAATTCCCGCTTTTACATGGTTACGCGAAGTCCCGGCTTGTGATTGGTCAGGGCGGCCATGTTGCCGGGCCGCGGACCAATCACAGCAAGCCGTGACGAAAATACGTCACGGCTTGCTGTGATTGGTCCGCGTCCCGGCAACATGGCCGCCATTAACCAATCACAAGCCGTGACGTCACGGGAGGCTGGAAACGCGCTCATTTTAAAAAGGGCGCGTGTCCAGCCTCCCGTGACGTCACGGCTTGTGATTGGTTGCGTCGCGGTCAACCAATCACAAGCCGGGAGGCTGGACACGCGCCCATTTCAAAATGAGCGCGTCCAGCCTCCCGGCTTGTGATTGGTTGATCGCGGCGCAACCAATCACAAGCCGTGACGTCACGGGAGGCTGGACACGCGCCCATTTCAAAATGAGCGCGTCCAGCCTCCCGGCTTGTGATTGGTTGATCGCGGCGCAACCAATCACAAGCCGTGACGTCACGGGAGGCTGGACACGCGCCCATTTTAAAATGAGCGCGTGTCCAGCCTCCCGTGACGTCCCGGCTTGTGATTGGTCAGGGCGGCCATATTGCCGGGACGCGGACCAATCACAGCAAGCCGTGACGTAATTTCGTCACGGCTTGCTGTGATTGGTCCGCGTCCCGGCAACATGGCCGACCTGACCAATCACAAGCCGGGAATTCACGTAACCAAGTAATAGCGCGATTTTTAAACAAACAACGCTGCCGGTTCCCTCGCTGAAGTCCCGGCTGCGTCGGACAGGTGAGTATAGCGATATTTTTTATTTTAATTCTTTCTTTTACACATTTATATGGTTCCCAGGGCCTGAAGGAGAGTTTCCTCTCCTTCAGACCCTGGGAACCATCAGGGATACCGTCCGATACATGAGTCCCATTGACTTGTATTGGTATCGGGTATCGGTATCGGATTGGATTCCGATACTGTGACGGTATCGGCCGATACTTTCCGATACCGATACTTTCAAGTATCGGACGGTATCGCTCAACACTAGTGAAGACATCGCTGGATCGGTGTCACACACACCGATTCAGCGATGTCAGCAGGACCTCAACGACCAAAAAAAGGTCCAGGCCATTCCGATACGACCAGCGATCTCGCAGCAGGGGCCGGGTCGCTGGTACGTGTCACACATAGCGAGATCGCTACTGAGGTCGCTGTTGCGTCACAAAACTTGTGACTCAGCAGCAATCTCGCTAGCGATCTCGCTATGTGAGACGGGGCCTTTACACTATGGCTGGTCCAAATAACTAAAGCAATTGTCACCATCCACCTCTCGTGTCTCCCCTTTTCCTCATAGTTTGTAAGCTTGCGAGCAGGGCCCTCATTCCTCCTGGTATCTGTTTTGAACTGTGATTTCTGTTATGCTGTAATGTCTATTGTCTGTACAAGTCCCCTCTATAAGTTGTAAAGCGCTGCGGAATATGTTGGCGCTATATAAATAAAAATTATTATTATTATAAAACTGGGGGCCGGATAGGAAGTTAGTCAAAAGCTGACTGGGTTGGATCCAGGCAACATCATGTGGCAGAGGGTGTTGCGGGGGAAGATTCAGGGGGGTCTCTGTCAGGGGTGGGATCCTGACAGTGACCTAGCGAACAGAACAGAACATAACGGAGCCGCGCCTGCACTCGTTGCGGTGGCATCCTAAGAAAGGAAAAGAAGCAAGGTTTACTGTGGAGAAGTGAGAAAAGAGATCGCAGCAAAAAGGAGATAAAGCCAGTAGGAGTCATGCCTTAAGATCGTGGCAACATCCTACTGAGGCGCGTAGCCGGTGGCCGGAACGCCGAGGAAGTATTTGGCTCCAAGCATTACTTCAAACAGCGGCAGGGCAGTTGATTATAGGTTGGCTGCCTCACCTAAATCACCTAAGCAGACATAGGGGGCAATTGTGGGAGAGGGGCGACGCTAGGGTCCCAGAAGAACTCCAGGCCTACCCGTCATACGAGTGCGTCCTATCCATATCATCTGGGGGACGGAGAAAGAACATCAGAATAGATACGAGTTGTGAGAGAAGAACATCAGAAACAGACACAACAGTTGTGAGGACTATCCCGTGGTGCTCAGCAGGGAGGTACTACAACACACAGGCGCTAGAAGGTAGGCACTGATTTCCACCTGAAAAGGAAACTCTGGATGTGCCTTCGGACCGGCCGGTCTCAGCCAGCCCTGTTAGTAGTACTCCGGATTGTGGATCCTGAAGCCTTCAGTAAAGAGCTAAAGAGACTGCAACCCTGTTGTGTCCTCGTTATTCATCGTGACTTGCACCACGCACCACCATCACATCTTTCACTGGACGCCCCTTAGCAGGGTCATGGACCAGGTCTAGCCACCGTGACAATCCCAGGACTGAGACAGAGAGGCCCGGTACCGAGTACCCCACGGCCCTGCGTCTGGGGGCGCTCCAATTTGGTGTCACGAACAGGATCTACTTAAGCCTGAAGAATCAGGTCATGTGTGCCTTGGAACTGTGTGTGAATTGTGCTTGAACTGTGACCATTGCAAAGACTGTGTGTTGCTATTTGCCGCCAAAAATGCACGCCAAAACCGGCGCCATTACAGCGCTAAGAGGAGCGCAGGAGAAGAAGAAGGGCGTGGAGTGGGCGTACACGAGCTGGAGAGCACGAAAGACAATGGCCGCCCAGTCTGAATATTTCTGTATCCTGAGGACGTGTCCTTCAGCAGCTGGGACCCGCCTCCTGATCTTCTATGGCGTGCGGAGACCGAAGAAACGAAACTATGACTCAGATGAGGTGGGACTGGAGACCAGAGAAGGCCTGTGGAAAAGAATGGCCCCGCACCAACCCCCGTCACCAGAGGATTACTCCGACATGCCCTCGTTGGAGGATTTCGACCCGTGGGAGCTGTCGATGGGGCATCCCATGCCTGAACGATCCCCAGCCCGTACGCCTCCCTCAGGAGAGTGGAGTGGCGCTGAAGGAGTTACCTCAAGCGAGGGTACACAGTGCCGCGACTCCCGGGGAGGGCGCCTCATCTCCGCACCTGACCCAGTCACTACCATGACCACTGGCGCCCCGGTGGCCGCGCCGCCTGTCCCCAAATTACCGGGGGGCACGACCTCGGGCCCTTCCCTTGGGGAGAATATCGGAACCACCTAATCGTGGAGTTCCAGTGAGAAGTGGAGCGGGAAGCGCGAGATGAGCTGCTGGATGGCTCCTTGCCGAAATGGGGCGTTGTGATTGTCTACCAGCCACAGGAAGGGAAGGGCTTCGTCCATGAAATTGGAGCGGCCCTGAGAGTTCGCATCACCCGGGACGAGGTGGAGCCCTGCCTGTGTGGAGACGGCGCCAAGTCCCTCCTGAATCCGGGAGATGTGGTGACGTACCGCCGACATCTCAAGGGCAGAAGTTGGTGGGACTGGAACATGCAGCGCTGTACAGCCGTCCTGGCGGTATCCAGAACCGAGGGGGAGGAGCTTGCCGCCGAAGCGGCTGCAGCAGCCTCTGCCTCCGCCAGCATCATCCACCGGCCCACACAGACACTCATCGCGGCGCACGACCTGGTCGTGCAGAAGACCCAAACCCATGAGGTGTACCTGGCACCAGGAGTAGACTTGGAGTCCAGCCTGCCTGGGCCACAGAGGGCCACCTGTCAGGTAAAGCCTCGGTGGAGGCCGCCAGAACCAGAGTAGATCCTAATGCTCTGAAACTGTACATAGTTGATTGTTTGTTTTCCTGCTTTTTGCTGCTAACACCCGACCAGGGTTATTCTTAAAGGGATCCCTTTGTTTACCCGGGATCCCTACTGCTTTTTATTTTTGCTCTTGTTTTATTTTATTTTTTGCTTTTTGTTCATCATTGGTTACAAAGACTGCCGAATCATGGACGGTGAATGGTTCACAAACTGTATTGTAAATAGTTCGCACCTTCTTAAAGGTGCCCTTTACTGGTTTTACAAAAGAGAGAGCTGTTTGAAGAGACTGTTCCCGAGTACAGCATGGAAGCTCTTGCCTTAAACGGACTTGCAGATAGAGAGAGTCTGCATTACCTCAAAGAGACTTGGTTCCCCCTTAAAGGGAACATTCACCAGTTGCACTTAAAGTATAATGTTGCTTTAAAGAAAGTAGATGGTAATAATGTTTTACATAGAAGTAATATGTAGTTAGCTAGATAGTTATAGAGAATGTTTGATAATGTTACTAGAGAATGAGGACAAGAAAGAGTTGAAAGCCGAATTTCAATAAAGTAAACCCGTAGGGGTTAGTTAGTAAGTCCTCCTGGGAACCATGGAGAGATGGTTAATTGATCCTGTACTAAGAAAAGAGGCAGTAGGCCTGGGCAGATAGACAGGCGGTCCTGCATATGAAAATTCAGAGAGTAAAAAAAAAGAAGAGTGTTGCACTTAGAAGAGAGAAATAAAGAAAAAGTTAATTTATATTTTAGAGTTTTATAGTAAGCCTTTAGTGGGTTCAGCTTATACGCCCTTAAAGGAAAAGTTAAATTATTGTTAGAATACTCGCTGGGTAATAGAAGTTATTTATAGTATGTTATTTAAAAATATTTAACCATGTTTTGTTTGTAACGTTCAAGAGTCCTCACCTCCCATAAAGGGAAGCACTGTTATATTTACTTGTTCATTGCATTTCAAAATTTTGTATGTCTTTTGCTGACATGTATTGTTGTTTTCTTCCCAGTCCGGGAGTACTGGATTTAACCGGGGGGAGTGCAGCGTCCCAGAGTCCTGGTCGTTGCAGTACTGACGCTCCGCCACTAAGGGGAGTGATGGTACGTCTGATGGCACTTAAGGAGTTCACCTGACCAGGTATCACAGTCACACATTACACGTCACATTCTGGCCACCAGGGGGAGCAAAGGGTTCTATGTATTAGGCCACTCCTCACAATCTGGTAAAACTGGGGGCCGGATAGGAAGTTAGTCAGAAGCTGACTGGGTTGGATCCTGGCAACATCCTGTGGCAGAGGGTGTTGCGGGGGAAGATTCAGGGGGGTCTCTGTCAGGGGTGGGATCCTGACAGTGGCCTAGCGAACAGAACAGAACGTTAGGGAGCCGCGCCTGCACTCTAATGCGGTGGCATCCTAAGAAAGGAAAAGAAGCAAGGTTTACTGTGGAGAAGTGAGAAACGAGATCGCAGCAAAAAGGAGATAAAGCCAGTAGGAGTTGTGCCTTAAGATCGTGGCAACATCCTACTGAGGCGCGTAGCCGGTGGCCGGAACACCGAGGAAGTATTTGGCTCCAAGCATTACTTCAAACAGCGGCAGGGCAGTTGATTATAGGTTGGCTGCCTCACCTAAATCACCTAAGCAGACATAGGGGGCAATTGTGGGAGAGGGGCGACGCTAGGGTCCCGGAAGAACTCCAGGCCTACCCGTCATACGAGTGCGTCCTATCCATATCATCTGGGGGACGGAGAAAGAACATCAGAATAGATACGAGTTGTGAGAGAAGAACATCAGAAACAGACACAACAGTTGTGAGGACTATCCCGTGGTGCTCAGCAGGGAGGTACTACAACACACAGGCGCTAGAAGGTAGGCACTGATTTCCACCTGAAAAGGAAACTCTGGATGTGCCTTCGGACCGGCCGGTCTCAGCCAGCCCTGTTAGTAGTACTCCGGATTGTGGATCCTGAAGCCTTCAGTAAAGAGGTAAAGAGACTGCAACCCTTTGTCCTCGTTATTCATTGCGACTTGCACCACGCACCACCATCACACCTTTCACTGGACGCCCCTTAGCAGGGTCACAGACCGAGTCTAGCCACCGTGACAACCCCAGGACTGAGACAGAGATGCCCGGTACCGAGTACCCCGCGGCCCTGCGTCTGGGGGCGCTCCAATTGCAACAGTACAGACACAGAGGGCTACTAAATGCATAAAGCATGTGAGAACATAATGCGAGGAACCTGGTAATGGTAAAAATTTTGAGTGGGCAACACAAGGATAGTTAGGTTAGTGAGTTGAGATGGTAGGCCAGTCTGAACAAATGCGTTTTTAGGGCACGCTTAAAACTGTGGGGATTGGGGATTAATCGTATTAACCTGGGTAGTGCATTCCAAAGAATTCACTCCAAAGTCTTGGAGACGGGAGTGGGAGGTTCTGATTATTGAGGATGTTAACCTCACGTCATTAGCAGAACGGAGAGCACGGGTAGGGTGGTAGGCTGATACCAGGGAGGAGATGTAGGGTGGTGCTGAGCCATGGAGGCCTTTGTGAATGACGGTAATAGTTTTGTACTGGATTCTGGAGTGGATGGGTAACCAGTGTAATGATTGGCACAGGGTAGAGGCATCGGTGTAACGATTGGTGAGGAATATGATCCTGGCTGCAGCATTCAAGACAGATTTAACCCCTTTCTGACATTGGATGTACTATCCCGTCGAGGTGGGGTGGGCCCATATGACCACCGACGGGATAGAACGTCCAGCGCGATCGGCGGCGCTCACGGGGGGAGCACGGCCGATCGCGGCCGGGTGTCAGGTGCCTGTCGCAGCTGACATCCGGCACTATGTGCCAGGAGCGGTCACGGACGGGCCAGCGGACGGGCCAGCGGTACAGGGAAGCATCGCGCAGGGAGGGGGCTCCCTGCGGGCTTCCCTGAGACCCCCGGAGCAACGCGATGTGATCGCGTTGCTGCGAGGGTCTCTTACCTCCTCCTCGCTGCAGGTGCCCAGATCCAAGATGGCCGCGGCATCCGGGTCCTGCAGGGAGGGAGGTGGCTTACCAAGTGCCTGCTAAGAGCAGGCGCTTGTTAAGCCTGCAGTGCTGTAAGTCAAATCGGTGATCTGACAGAGTGCTGTGCAAACTGTCAGATCAGCGATCTGTGATGTCCCCACCTGGGACAAAGTAAAAAAGTTTTTAAAAAAATTTCCACATGTGTAAAAAAAAAAAAATAAAATTCCTAAATAAAGAAAAAAATATATATATTATTCCCATAAATACATTTCTTTATCTAAATAAAAAAAACAAAACAATAAAAGTACACATATTTAGTATCGCCGCGTCCGTAACGACCCCACCTATAAAACTATATCACTAGTTAACCCCTTCAGTGAACACCGTAGGGAAAAAAAAAAAAACAGGCAAAAAACAACGCTTTATTATCATACCGCCGAACAAAAAGTGGAATAACACGCGATCAAAAAGACGGATATAAAGTAACCATGGTACCGCTGAAAATGTCATCTTGTCCCGCAAAAAACGAGCCGTCATCAAAGAAAAAAAAAAGTTATAGTCCTCAGAGTAAAGCGATGCCAAAATAATTATTTATTCTATAAAATAGTTTTTATCGTATAAAAGCGCCAAAGCATAAAAAAAATTATATAAATCAGGTATCGCTGTAATCGTACTGACCTGAAGAATAAAACTGCTTTATCAATTTTACCAAACGTGGAATGGTATAAACGCCTCCCCCAAAAGAAATTCATGAATAGCTGTTTTTTTGTCATTCTGCCACACAAAAATCGGAATAAAAAGCGATCAAAAACTGTCACGTGTCCGAAAATGTTACCAATAAAATCGTCAACTCGTCCCGCAAAAAACAAGAGCTCACATGACTCTGTGGACCAAAATATGGAAAAATTATAGGTCTCAAAATGTGGAGACGCAAAAACTTTTTTGCTATAAAAAGCGTCTTTTAGTGTGTGACGGCTGCCAATCATAAAAATCCGATGTAAAAAATGCTATAAAAGTAAATCAAACCCCCCTTCATCACCCCCTTAGTTAGGGAAAAATAATAAAATTTAAAAAATGTGTTTATTTCCATTTTCACATTAGGGTTAGGGCTAGGGTTAAGGCTAAGGTTAGGGCTAGGGTTAGGGTTAGGGCTAGGGTTAGGGCTAGGGTTAGTGTTAGAGCTAGGGTTAGGGTTAGGGTTGGGGCTAGGGTTAGGGTTGGGGATAGGGTTGGAGCTAAAGTTAGGGTTAGGGTTGGGGCTAAAGTTAGGGTTGGGGCTAAAGTTAGGGTTAGGGTTTGGAGTACATTTACAGTTGGGATTAGGGTTGGGATTAGAGTTAGTGGTGTGTCAGGGTTAGGGGTGTGGTTAGGGTTACCATTGGGATTAGGGTTAGGGGTGTGTTTGGATTAGGGCTTCAGTTAGAATTGGGGAGTTTCCACTGTTTCGGCACATCAGGGGCTCTCCATACGCGACATGGCGTCCGATCTCAATTCCAGCCAATTCTGCATTGAAAAAGTAATACAGTGCTCCTTCCCTTCCGAGCTTTCCCGTGCGCCCAAACAGGGGTTTACCCCAACATATGGGGCATTAGCGTACTCGGGACAAATTGGACAACAACTTTTGGGGTCCAAGTTCTCTTGTTACCCTTGGGAAAATATAAATTTGGGGGGCTAAAAATCTTTTTTGTGGGAAAAAAAGATTTTTTATTTTCACGGCTCTGCGTTGTAAACTGTAGTGAAACACTTGGGGGTTCAAAGTTCTCACAACACATCTAGATAAGTTCCTTGGGAGGTCTACTTTCCAATATGGGGTCACTTTTGGGGGTTTCTACTGTTTGGGTACATCAGGGGCTCTGCAAATGCAACGTGACGCCTGCAGAAGAATCCATCTAAGTCTGCATTCGAAATGGCGCTCCTTCCCTTCCAAACTCTGCCATGCGCCCTAACAGTGGTTCCCCCCCACATATGGGGTATCAGCATACTCAGGACAAATTGGACCACAACTTTTGCAGTCCAATTTCTCCTTTTACCCTTGGGTAAATACAAAACTGGGGGCTAAAAAATAATTTTTGTGGAAAAAAATTTTTTTTTATTTTCACAGCTCTGCGTTATAACCTGTAGTGAAACACTTGGGGGTTCAAAGTTCTCACAACACATCTAGATAAGTTCCTTAGGAGATCTAGTTTCCAATATGGGGTCACTTGTGGGGGGTTTCTACTGTTTGGGTACATCAGGGGCTCTGCAAATGCAACGTGATGCCTACAGACCAATCCATCTAAGTCTGCATTCCAAATGGCGCTCCTTCCCTTCCAAGCTCTGCCATGCGCCCAAACAGTGATTCCCCCCCACATATGGGGTATCAGCGTACTCAGAACAAATTGGACAACAACTTTTGTGGTTCAATTTATTCTGTTACCCTTGTGAAAATACAAAACTGGGGGCTAAAAAATCATTTTTGTGAAAAAAAAAAGAATTTTTATTTTCACGGCTCTGCGTTATAAACTGTAGTGAAACACTTGGGGATCAAAGCTCTCAAAACACATCTAGATAAGTTCCTTAGGGGGTCTACTTTCCAAAATGGTGTCACTTGTGTGGGGGTTTAATGTTTAGGCACATCAGGGGCTCTCCAAACGCAACACGGCGTCCCATCTTAATTCCAGTCAATTTTGCATTGAAAAGTCAAATGGCGCTCCTTCCCTTCCGAGCTCTGCTATGCGCCCAAACAGTGGTTTACCCCCACATATGGGGTATCGGCGTACTCAGGACAAATTGCACAACAACTTTTCTGGTCTAATTTCTTCTCTTACCCTTGGGAAAATAAAAAATTGGGGGCGAAAAGATAATTTTTGTGAAAAAATATGATTTTTTATTTTTACGGCTCTGCATTATAAACTTCTGTGAAGCACTTGTTGGGTCAAAGTGCTCACCACACATCTAGATAAGTTCCTTAGGGGGTCTACTTTCCAAAATGGTGTCACTTGTGGGGGGTTTCAATGTTTAGGCACATCAGGGGCTCTCCAAACGCAACATGGCGTCCCATCTTAATTCCAGTCAATTTTGCATTGAAAAGTCAAATGGTGCTCCTTCCCTTCCGAGCTCTGCTATGCGCCCAAACAGTGGTTTACCCCCACATATGGGGTATCGGCGTACTCAGGACAAATTGCACAACAACTTTTGTGGTCCAATTTCTTCTCTTACCCTTGGGAATATAAAAAATTGGGGGCGAAAAGATAATTTTTGTGAAAAAATATGATTTTTTTATTTTTACGGCTCTGCATTATAAACTTCTGTGAAGCACTTGGTGGGTCAAAGTGCTCACCACACATCTAGATAAGCTCCTTAGGGGGTCTACTTTCCAAAATGGTGTCACTTGTGGGGGGTTTCAATGTTTAGGCACATCAGGGGCTCTCCAAATGCAACATGGCGTTCCATCTCAATTCCAGTCAATTTTGCATTAAAAAGTCAAATGGCGCTCCTTCCCTTCCGAGCTCTGCGGTGCGCCCAAACAGTGGTTTACCCCCACATATGGGGTATCAGCGTACTCAGCACAAATTGTACAACAACTTTTGGGGTCCATTTTCTCCTGTTACCCTTGGTAAAATAAATCAAATTTGGGCTGTAATAAATTTTGTGTAAAAAAAATTTAAATGTTCATTTTTATTTAAACATTCCAAAAATTCCTGTGAAACACCTGAAGGGTTAATAAATTTCTTGAATGTGGTTTTGAGCACCTTGAGGGGTGCAGTTTTTAGAATGGTGTCACACTTGGGTATTTTCTATCATATAGACCCCTCAAATGACTTCAAATGAGATGTGGTCCCTAAAAAAAATGGTGTTGTAAAAATGAGAAATTGCTGGTCAAATTTTAACCCTTATAACTCCCTAACAAAACGAAATTTTGGTTTCCAGATTGTGCTGATGTAAAGTAGACATGTGGGAAATGTTACCTATAAAGGATTTTGTGTGACATATCTCTGTGATTTAAGGGCATAAAAATTCAAAGTTGGAAAATTGCAAAATGTTCAAAATTTTCGCCAAATTTGTTTTTTTCACAAATAAACGCAAGTTATATCGAAGAAATTTTACCACTATCATGAAGTACAATATGTCGCGAGAAAACATTGTCAGAATCGCCAAGATCCGTTGAAGCATTCCAGAGTTATAACCTCATAAAAGGACAGTGGTCAGAATTGTAAAAATTGGCCCGGTCATTAACGTGCAAACCACCCTTGGGGGTAAAGGGCTTAAGAGGGAAGAGTTTGGTAAGAGGGAGACCGATTAATAGAGAGATTTTGATGATTTGCGTGCCAAGTAATTTTGTGACTTCCATAATTCCATTACTTTTGGTGCTCCAAAATGAATGTTGATGAGTGTAACATCAGCTTGAATAATGATATATGAAGAGTTAATCAAGAGTTTTCCTACTTAGCTTAGTTAGAATCTAGTCTTGTTCTCGTTCTCTAATTCTAGAATAATTATTAAAAGTCTAAAAATTATATTATATACTAAAAAGAATTTATCGTCCCTTTATGATATTAACAGCCCTATACTTTCTGCTAATTTTCCCATTGGAGATGCTGATATTATAAGCCATTGTACACATATATATTGAAAGGAATTATAACTGTTGGGTTATAATACTTTATTTTTTTTATGTCATTACGAGGATGGGTTATTGGAAAGACGATGCACTATTTCCCGTATTCGGCTGCCGCACTTTGGGGTGAAGGATGAGAATGAACAAATGTAGAGACGATGTGAAAAGTTCATTTTCTATGGAAAGGTGCCACTTGAGACCAACATTCTGTTCTCAGAAAAAAGCAGGCTTGACAGATAAGTGACAAGCATTTTCAGACAGAAATTTCATATTTCATTGTTTCAGTGACAGATACTGGAATATACTGTGCTGTTACTGCAATTGTCTAGAAAATCTGAGATTTCTCTTCTGTATCTTCATACAGGCGCAAACACAAGGTGGTGATATAGAGGTCTGAAAAAGAGAGAACTAGTGTTACACAATAATAACTACATATTACTGGGCACTGTAGCAAATTTTTGAAAGTCCCTGTTCATCAGTCTATAACATTAGGGCTACACAACAACATGTGATGGAACACTGTTGTACAATGGACAACCCAAGAATTCAGACCTTCACAATAAGACAAGAAAACTCAATGACTAATGACCCGCTACTATTAAAGGGAACCTGTCACCCCCAAAATCGCAGATGAGCTAAGCCCACCAGCATCAGGGGCTTATTTACAGCATTCTGGAATGCTGTAGATAAGCCCCCAATGTATCCTAAAAGATGAGAAAAAGAGGTTAGATTATACTTACCCAGGGGTGGTCCCGGTCATGGTCCGGTCCGATGGGTATCGTGGTCTGGCCCAGCGCCTCCTATCTTCATCAGATGATGTCCTCTTCTTGTCTTCACGTTGTGGCTCTGGCGCAGGCGTACTTTGTTTGCCCTGTTGAGGGCAGAGCAAAGTCCTGCTGTGCGCAGGCGCCGGGAAAGGTCAGAGAGGCCCAGCACCTGCACACTGTAGTACTTTGCTCTGCCCTCAACAGGGCAGACAAAGTACACCTGCGCCGGAGCCGCATCGTGAAGACAAGAAGAGGACATCATCTGATGAAGATAGGAGGCCCCGGACCCGGACCGCGACACCCATCAGACCAGAACCGGACCGGGACCGCCCCTGGGTAAGTATAATCTAACCTCTTTTTCTCATCTTTTTGGATACGTCTGGGGCTTATCTACAGCATTCCAGAATGCTGTAGATAAGCCCCTGATGATGTTGGGCTTAGCTCACCTTCGATTTTGGAGGTGACAGGTTCCCTTGGTTGTGATACTCCCTTTACTCATGGTTGTGATATTATTTGCTATTCGATGACCAAAAGACTAGAAAATAGTCCCCAAGTTCATAGAAAGGGGGTAGAAAAATGCCACAACCTTGATGCAAAAAACAAATAGGTGTATTCCAAACCGAGCAAGCTAACACCTAGATTATATCTTGCTGACTGCTGAGAGTCCAGCTGCTGGGACCTCAACAGGTCCCAAAAATGAGGCTCTATAATGCTCCTTTAGATTGGAACAGGGCCACCAAATAATCCATGGTGTATGGGATTGCTGGAGATAACTGAGTACGGTATGCAAGGTCGCCACTCAATTCTGACATTTTTAGAGCCCGTTGTAAGAAACGGTGGGAGACCCAGTGATTAGACCCCTAGAAATCAGCAGTGAATAGGAAATAACTTGATTAGTTGGCAATAACCATTTAATGTGGAGGGGGATCTCTGCTATGATATTTGGTATTTTTATTTTAAGACTATTTGGTCTTCATTCTGGTGCTTCCTCTCTTTCATGTGCGCTATATGTAATAACCATTTGCAGAAGAGATGGCGCATCCAAGGTAGGTAAAAGTCAATAATTTTTCAATCTGTATCCACTAAAACGACAAACAAGGGATTTAAAACCGACACGTTTCTGGAGAGTCACTTGCGCTTAGTCATTAAACATTACCATTATTAACGATGAGTGACTTGCCAGAAACGCGTTGATTATAAATCCCTTGTTTGTCATTTTAATAGATACAAGCTCCTTCACCTTTTTTTTTTTTTAAATATCGTAACTGGTTTTAAACAACTTGCACTTTTTAGGCTACTTTCCCACAATGAGTTTTTGGTGTGTTTTTACACTGCATATTTTTGGGAAAAAAATGCAAGTACCGTAACTTATTTTACTTAATGTGTGCAGAAATGGGGCAGAAAATCTGCAACATCAAAAACTCACCAAAAGCTCATCGTGGGAACGTAACCTTAACCCCTTTCTGACATTGGACGTACTATCCCGTTGAGGTGGGGTGGGCCCGTATGACCACCAACGGGATAGTACTTCATATGTGATTGGCCGCGCTCTCAGGGGGAGCGCGGCCGATCGCGGCCGGGTGTTAGCTGACTATCGCAGCTGACATCCGGCACTATGTGCCAGGAGCGGTCACAGACCGCCCCCAGCACATTAACCTCCGGCACACTGTGATCAAACATGATCGCAGTGTTCCGGCGGTATAGGGAAGCATCGCGCAGGGAGGGTCTCTTACCTCCTTCTCCCTGCAGCAGGCCGGATCCAAAATGGCCATGGCATCCAGGTCCTGCAGGGAGGTGGCTTCACAGCGCCTGACAGCTGGGGCAATGTTACAGTGTAAAAAAAAAAATATTCCCATGTGTAAAAAAAAATAAAAAAAAAATTCAAATTTAAAAAAAATATATATATATATATTGTTCCTATAAATACATTTATCTAAATAAAAAAAAAACAATAAAAGTACACATATTTAGTATCACCGCATCTGTAACGACCTGACCTATAAAACTGTCCCAATAGTTAACCCTTTCAGTGAACACCGTAAAAAAAAAAGAGGCAAAAAAACGCTTTATTATCATACCGCCAAACAAAAAGTGGAATAACACGCGATCAAAAAGACAGATATAAATAACCATGGTACCGCTGAAAACATCATCTTGTCCCGCAAAAAACGAGCTGCCATACAGTGTCATCAAAGAAAAAATAAAAAAGTTATAGTCCTCAGAATAAAGCGATGCAAAAATAATTATTTTTTCTATAAAATAGTTTTTATCGTATAAAAGCGCCAAAACATAAAAAAAATGATATAAATGAGGTATCGCTGTAATCGTACTGACCCGAAGAATAAAACTGATTTATGCATTTTATCAAACGTGGAACGGTATAAAAGCCTCCCCCCAAAGAAATTCATGAATAGTTGGTTTTTGGTCATTCTGCCTCACAAAAATCGGATTAAAAAGCGATCAAAAAATGTCACGTGCCCGAAAATGTTAGCAATAAAAAAGTCAACTTGTCCCGCAAAAAACAAGACCTCGCATGACTCTGTGGACCAAAATATGGAAAAATTATAGCTCTCAAAATGTGGTAACGCAAAAAATATTTTTTGCAATAAAAAGCGTCTTTTCAGTGTGTGACGGCTGCCAATCATAAAAATCCGCAAAAAAAAACACTATAAAAGTAAATCAAACCCCTCTTCATCACCCCCTTAGTTAGCGAAAAATTAAAAATTTTAAAAATTTATTTATTTCCATTTTCCCATTAGGGTTAGGGTTAGGGTTAGGGTCAGGGCTGGGGTTAGGGTTAGGGCTAGAGTTAGGGTTAGGGCTAGGGCTAGGGTTAGGGTTAGGGCTAGGGTTAGGGTTAGGGCAAGGGTTAGGGCTAGGGTTAGGGCTAGTGTTAGGGTTAGGGTTGGGGCTAGGGTTAAGGCTACAGTTAGGGTTGAGGCTAAAGTTAGGGTTGGGGCTAAAGTTAGGGTTAGGGTTTGGATTACATTTACGGTTGGGAATAAGGTTGGGATTAAGGTTAGGGGTGTGTCAGGGTTAGGGGTGTGGTTAGGGATACCATTGGGATTAGGGTTAGGGATGTATTTGGATTAGGGTTTCAGTTATAATTGGGGGTTTCCACTGTTTAGGCACATCAGGGGCTCTCCAAACGCGACATGGCATCCGATCTCAATTCCAGCCAATTCTGCGTTGAAAAAGTAAAACAGTGCTCCTTCCCTTCCGAGCTCTCCCGTGCGCCCAAACAGGGGTTTACCCCAACATATGGAGTATCAGCGTACTCAGGACACATTGCACAACAACTTTTGGGGTCCAATTTTTCCTGTTACCCTTGGGAAAATACAAAACTGGGGGCTAAAAAATAATTTATGTGGAAAAAAAAGATTTTTTAGTTTCACGGCTCTGTGTTATAAACTGTAGTGAAACACTTGGGGGTTCAAAGTTCTCACAACACATCTAGATAAGTTCCTTGGGGGGTCTAGTTTCCAATATGGGGTCACTTGTGGGGGGTTTCTACTGTTTAGGTACATTAGGGGCTCTGCAAACGCAATGTGACTCCTGCAGACCAATCCATCTAAGTCTGCATTCCAAATGACGCTCCCTCCCTTCCGAGCTCTGCCATGCGCTCAAACGGTTGTGAAGGAACAGATGATTGGCCTCGGGGAGACCAAAACATCCAACACCGCGGAGACACCATCACGTGTTTCTCAACGCAGTGATCCAGAACACTGCCCCCATCCCTTACGGGAAATATGCAAATGCATGTAGGATAGCTGCGGACACACCATCACGTGTTTCTCAACGCAAGCAGTGAATAGCCAGACCTTTCCCCGGGAAGGAACAACCACGGGAAGGGCAGCATCCAATAAAGGAAAACATCCAATACAGGAAAACCACCTATGCCAAGCATGGTATCCATCCACAGACAGCTGTTTCGGGGTGTTTGCCCCTCATCAGTGTGGAGTAGGAATCTGGCTATTAGGAGCAGTGCCTAGTAAAAGGCTGTGAAGGAACAGATGATTGGCCTCGGGGAGACCAAAACATCCAACACCGCGGAGACACCATCACGTGTTTCTCAACGCAGTGATCCAGAACACTGCCCCCATCCCTTACGGGAAATATGCAAATGCATGTAGGATAGCTGCGGAGACACCATCACGTGTTTCTCAACGCAAGCAGTGAATAGCCAGACCTTTCCCCGGGAAGGAACAACCACGGGAAGGGCAGCATCCAATAAAGGAAAACATCCAATACAGGAAAACCACCTATGCCAAGCATGGTATCCATCCACAGACAGCTGTTTCGGGGTGTTTGCCCCTCATCAGTGTGGAGTAGGAATCTGGCTATTAGGAGCAGTGCCTATTTGGATGCTGCCCTTCCCGTAGTTGTTCCTTCCCGGGGAAAGGTCTGGCTATTCACTGCTTGCGTTGAGAAACACGTGATGGTGTCTCCGCAGCTATCCTACATGCATTTGCATATTTCCCGTAAGGGATGGGGGCAGTGTTCTGGATCACTGCGTTGAGAAACACGTGATGGTGTCTCCGCGGTGTTGGATGTTTTGGTCTCCCCGAGGCCAATCATCTGTTCCTTCACAGCCTTTTACTAGGCACTGCTCCTAATAGCCAGATTCCTACTCCACACTGATGAGGGGCAAACACCCCGAAACAGCTGTCTGTGGATGGATACCATGCTTGGCATAGGTGGTTTTCCTGTATTGGATGTTTTCCTTTATTGGATGCTGCCCTTCCCGTGGTTGTTCCTTCCCGGGGAAAGGTCTGGCTATTCACTGCTTGCGTTGAGAAACACGTGATGGTGTCTCCTGTTGTGAAATTGGATTCTGGGCTCCCCCGGTGGCCACTTGTGGAATTTAACTTGTGTGCATCATCCCCTCTGTTCACCTGCTCCTATCAGGATGTGGGAGTCGCTATATAACCTTGCTCCTCTGTCAGTTTCATGCCGGTCAACAATGTAATCAGTAGCCTTTCTGTGCATGTTCCTGCTACTAGACAACTCCCAGCTAAGTTGGACTTTTGTCCTTGTGTGTTTTTGCATTTTGTTCCTGTTCACAGCTGCTGTTTCGTTACTGTGTCTGGAAAGCTCTTGTGAGCGGAAATTGCCACTCTGGTGTTATGAGTTAATGCTAGAGTCTTAAAGTAATTTCTGGATGGTGTTTTGATAGGGTTTTCTGCTGACCATGAAAGTGCCCTTTCTGTCTTCATGCTATCTAGTAAGCGGACCTCGATTTTGCTAAACCTATTTTCATACTACGTTTGTCATTTCATCTTAAATCACCGCCAATATATGTGGGGGCCTCTGTCTGCCTTTTGGGAAAATTTCTCTAGAGGTGAGCCAGGACTGTCTTTTCCTCTGCTAGGATTAGGTAGTTCTCCGGCTGGCGCTGGGCATCTAGGGATAAAAAAACGTAGGCATGCTACCCGGCCACTTCTAGTTGTGCGGCAGGTTTAGTTCATGGTCAGTATAGTTTCCATCTTCCAAGAGCTAGTTCTCATATATGCTGGGCTATGTTCTCTCGCCATTGAGAATCATGACAGTTTGACCGGCCCAAAAAAGGGTTAAATTACTGGCTGAGAAAGGAGAGAAAAAAGAAGTCTGCTACAATTTTTTTTTTTTTTTTTTTTCCCTCTAGTTCTGAGTGTGCTCTTAATTGAATCACTTGCTAGTCTGCCTATACTGCAGCCTTCCTCTCTTCCTCTCCTTCTAATCCTTGAATGGCTCTGTGTTCACCTGTTTCAAATGGATCTTCAGAGTGTAGCTACAGGTTTGAATAATCTCGCCACAAAGGTACAAAATTTGCAAGATTTTGTTGTTCATGCACCTATGTCTGAGCCTAGAATTCCTTTGCCTGAATTCTTCTCGGGGAATAGATCTCACTTTCAAAATTTTAAAAATAATTGCAAATTGTTTTTGTCCCTGAAGTCTCGCTCTGCCGGAGACCCTGCACAGCAGGTCAGGATTGTAATTTCCTTGCTCCGGGGCGACCCTCAAGACTGGGCTTTTGCATTGGCACCAGGGGATCCTGCGTTGCTCAATGTGGATGCGTTTTTTCTGGCCTTGGGGTTGCTTTATGAGGAACCTCATTTAGAGCTTCAGGCGGAAAAGGCCTTAATGTCCTTGTCTCAGGGGCAAGATGAAGCTGAAATATACTGCCAAAAATTCCGCAAATGGTCTGTGCTTACTCAGTGGAATGAGTGCGCCCTGGCGGCGATTTTCAGAGAAGGTCTCTCTGATGCCATTAAGGATGTTATGGTGGGGTTCCCTGTGCCTGCGAGTCTGAATGAGTCCATGACGATGGCTATTCAGATCGATAGGCGTCTGCGGGAGCGCAAACCTGTGCACCATTTGGCGGTGTCTACTGAGAAAACGCCAGAAAATATGCAATGTGATAGAATTCTGTCCAGAAGCGAGCGGCAGAATTTTAGACGAAAAAATGGGTTGTGCTTCTATTGTGGTGATTCAACTCATGTTATATCAGCATGCTTTAAGCGTACTAAGAAGCCTGACAAGTCTGTTTCAATTAGCACTTTACAGTCTAAGTTTATTCTATCTGTGACCCTGATTTGTTCTTTGTCATCTATTACCGCGGACGCCTATGTCGACTCTGGCGCTGCTTTGAGTCTTATGGATTGGTCCTTTGCCAAACGCTGTGGGTATGATTTGGAGCCATTGGAGGCTCCGATACCTCTGAAAGGGATTGACTCCACCCCATTGGCTAGTAATAAACCACAATACTGGACACAAGTGACTATGCGTGTTAATCCGGATCACCAGGAGGTTATTCGCTTTCTGGTGCTGTATAATCTACATGATGTTTTGGTGCTGGGATTGCCATGGCTGCAATCTCATAACCCAGTCCTCGACTGGAGAGCTATGTCTGTGTTAAGCTGGGGATGTAAAGGAACTCATGGGGACGTACCTTTGGTTTCCATTTCATCATCTATTCCCTCTGAGATTCCTGAATTCTTGTCTGACTTTCGTGACGTTTTTGAAGAACCCAAGGTTGGTTCACTACCTCCGCACCGGGAGTGCGATTGTGCCATAGACTTGATCCCGGGTAGTAAATACCCTAAGGGTCGTTTATTTAATCTGTCTGTGCCTGAACACGCTGCTATGCGAGAATATATAAAGGAGTCCTTGGAAAAGGGACATATTCGTCCTTCGTCATCTCCCTTAGGAGCCGGTTTTTTCTTTGTGTCTAAGAAAGACGGCTCTTTGAGACCGTGTATTGATTATCGACTTTTGAATAAAATCACGGTTAAATATCAATATCCGTTACCACTGCTTACTGATTTGTTTGCTCGTATAAAGGGGGCCAAGTGGTTCTCTAAGATTGATCTCCGTGGGGCGTATAATTTGGTGCGAATCAAGCAGGGGGATGAGTGGAAAACCGCATTTAATACGCCCGAGGGCCATTTTGAGTATTTGGTGATGCCTTTTGGTCTTTCAAATGCCCCTTCAGTCTTCCAGTCCTTTATGCATGACATTTTCCGCGATTATTTGGATAAATTTATGATTGTGTATCTGGATGATATTCTGATTTTTTCGGATGACTGGGACTCTCATGTCCAGCAGGTCAGGAGGGTTTTTCAGGTTTTGCGGTCTAATTCCTTGTGTGTGAAGGGTTCTAAGTGTGTTTTTGGGGTTCAGAAGATTTCCTTCTTGGGATACATTTTTTCCCCCTCTTCCATCGAGATGGATCCTGTCAAGGTTCAGGCTATTGGTGATTGGACGCAACCCTCTTCTCTTAAGAGTCTTCAGAAATTTTTGGGCTTTGCTAACTTTTATCGTCGATTTATTGCTGGTTTTTCTGATGTTGTAAAACCATTGACTGATTTGACTAAGAAGGGTGCTGATGTTGCTGATTGGTCCCCTGATGCTGTGGAGGCCTTTCGGGAGCTCAAGCGCCGCTTTTCTTCCGCCCCAGTGTTGCGTCAGCCTGATGTTGCTCTTCCTTTTCAGGTTGAGGTCGACGCTTCTGAAATCGGAGCTGGGGCGGTGTTGTCGCAGAGAAGTTCCGACTGCTCCGTGATGAGACCTTGTGCTTTTTTTTCCCGTAAATTTTCGCCCGCCGAGCGGAATTATGATATTGGGAATCGGGAGCTTTTGGCCATGAAGTGGGCTTTTGAGGAGTGGCGTCACTGGCTTGAGGGGGCCAGACATCAGGTGGTGGTATTGACTGACCACAAAAATTTAATTTACCTTGAGTCTGCCAGGCGCCTGAATCCTAGACAAGCGCGCTGGTCGTTGTTTTTCTCTCGGTTTAATTTTGTGGTGTCTTACCTACCGGGTTCTAAGAATGTTAAGGCGGATGCCCTTTCTAGGAGTTTTGAGCCTGACTCCCCTGGTAATTCTGAGCCCACAGGTATCCTTAAAGATGGAGTGATATTGTCTGCCGTTTCTCCAGACCTGCGACGGGCCTTGCAGGAGTTTCAGGCGGATAGACCTGATCGTTGCCCACCTGGTAGACTGTTTGTTCCTGATGATTGGACCAGTAGAGTCATCTCTGAGGTTCATTCTTCTGCGTTAGCAGGTCATCCTGGAATCTTTGGTACCAGGGATTTGGTGGCAAGGTCCTTCTGGTGGCCTTCCCTGTCACGAGATGTGCGAGGCTTTGTGCAGTCTTGTGACGTTTGTGCTCGGGCCAAGCCTTGTTGTTCTCGGGCTAGTGGATTGTGGTTACCCTTGCCTATCCCGAAGAGACCTTGGATACACATCTCGATGGATTTTATTTCGGATCTGCCTGTTTCTCAGAAGATGTCTGTCATCTGGGTGGTGTGTGACCGTTTCTCTAAGATGGTCCATCTGGTTCCCTTGCCTAAGTTGCCTTCTTCTTCCGAGTTTGTTCCTCTGTTTTTTCAAAATGTTGTTCGTTTGCATGGGATTCCGGAGAATATCGTTTCTGACAGAGGGACCCAATTCGTGTCTAGATTTTGGCGGGCATTCTGTGCTAGGATGGGCATAGATTTGTCTTTTTCGTCTGCTTTCCATCCTCAGACTAATGGCCAGACCGAGCGGACTAATCAGACCTTGGAGACATATTTGAGGTGTTTTGTGTCTGCGGATCAGGATGATTGGGTTGCTTTTTTGCCTTTGGCGGAGTTCGCCCTCAATAATCGGGCCAGCTCTGCCACCTTGGTGTCCCCGTTTTTCTGTAATTCGGGGTTTCATCCTCGATTTTCCTCCGGTCAAGTGGAATCTTCGGATTGTCCTGGAGTGGATGCTGTGGTGGAGAGGTTGCATCAGATTTGGGGGCAGGTGGTGGACAATTTGAAGTTGTCCCAGGAGAAGACTCAGCTTTTTGCCAACCGCCGTCGTCGTGTTGGTCCTCGGCTTTGTGTTGGGGACTTGGTGTGGTTGTCTTCTCGTTTTGTCCCTATGAGGGTTTCTTCTCCTAAGTTTAAGCCTCGGTTCATCGGCCCGTACAAGATATTGGAGATTCTTAACCCTGTGTCCTTCCGTTTGGACCTCCCTGCATCCTTTTCGATTCATAATGTTTTTCATCGGTCATTGTTGCGCAGGTATGAGGTACCAGCTGTGCCTTCCGTTGAGCCTCCTGCTCCGGTGTTGGTTGAGGGTGAGTTGGAGTACGTTGTGGAAAAGATCTTGGACTCTCGTGTTTCCAGACGGAAACTCCAGTATCTGGTCAAATGGAAGGGATACGGTCAGGAGGATAATTCTTGGGTTACTGCCTCTGATGTTCATGCCTCCGATCTTGTCCGTGCCTTTCATAGGGCTCATCCTGATCGCCCTGGTGGTTCTGGTGAGGGTTCGGTGCCCCCTCCTTGAGGGGGGGGGTACTGTTGTGAAATTGGATTCTGGGCTCCCCCGGTGGCCACTTGTGGAATTTAACTTGTGTGCATCATCCCCTCTGTTCACCTGCTCCTATCAGGATGTGGGAGTCGCTATATAACCTTGCTCCTCTGTCAGTTTCATGCCGGTCAACAATGTAATCAGTAGCCTTTCTGTGCATGTTCCTGCTACTAGACAACTCCCAGCTAAGTTGGACTTTTGTCCTTGTGTGTTTTTGCATTTTGTTCCTGTTCACAGCTGCTGTTTCGTTACTGTGTCTGGAAAGCTCTTGTGAGCGGAAATTGCCACTCTGGTGTTATGAGTTAATGCTAGAGTCTTAAAGTAATTTCTGGATGGTGTTTTGATAGGGTTTTCTGCTGACCATGAAAGTGCCCTTTCTGTCTTCATGCTATCTAGTAAGCGGACCTCGATTTTGCTAAACCTATTTTCATACTACGTTTGTCATTTCATCTTAAATCACCGCCAATATATGTGGGGGCCTCTGTCTGCCTTTTGGGAAAATTTCTCTAGAGGTGAGCCAGGACTGTCTTTTCCTCTGCTAGGATTAGGTAGTTCTCCGGCTGGCGCTGGGCATCTAGGGATAAAAAAACGTAGGCATGCTACCCGGCCACTTCTAGTTGTGCGGCAGGTTTAGTTCATGGTCAGTATAGTTTCCATCTTCCAAGAGCTAGTTCTCATATATGCTGGGCTATGTTCTCTCGCCATTGAGAATCATGACAGTCTCCGCAGCTATCCTACATGCATTTGCATATTTCCCGTAAGGGATGGGGGCAGTGTTCTGGATCACTGCGTTGAGAAACACATGATGGTGTCTCCGCGGTGTTGGATGTTTTGGTCTCCCCGAGGCCAATCATCTGTTCCTTCACAGCCTTTTACTAGGCACTGCTCCTAATAGCCAGATTCCTACTCCACACTGATGAGGGGCAAACACCCCGAAACAGCTGTCTGTGGATGGATACCATGCTTGGCATAGGTGGTTTTCCTGTATTGGATGTTTTCCTTTATTGGATGCTGCCCTTCCCATGGTTGTTCCTTCCCGGGGAAAAGTCTGGCTATTCACTGCTTGCGTTGAGAAACACGTGATGGTGTCTCCGCAGCTATCCTACATGCATGCGCTCAAACGGTGGCACCCCCCACATATGGGGTATCAGCGTACTCAGGACAAATTGGACAACTCTTGGGGTCCAATTTCAACTGTTACCCTTGGAAAAATACAAAACTGGGGGCTAAAAAATAATTTTTGTGGAAAAAAAAATAATTTTTATTTTCACGGCTCTGCGTTATAAACTGTAGTGAAACACTTGGGGGTTCAAAGCTCTCACAACACATCTAGATGAGTTCCATAGGGGGTCTACTTTTCAAAATGGTGTCACTTGTGGGGGGTTTCAATGTTTAGGCACATCAGTAGCTCTCCAAATGCAACATGGTGTCCCATCTCAATTCCTGTCAATTTTGCATTGAAAAGTAATATGGCGCTCCTTCGCTTCCGAGCACTGCCATGCGCCCAAACAGTGGTTTACCCCCACATATGGGGTATCGGCGTACTCATGACAAATTGTACAACAACTTTTCGGGTCCATTTTCTCCTGTTACCCTTGGTAAAATAAAACAAATTGGAGCTGAAGTAAATTTTTTTGTGAAAAAAAGTTAAATGTTCATTTTTATTTAAACATTCCAAAAATTCCTGTGAAACACCTGAAGGGTTAATAAAGTTCTTGAATGTGGTTTTGAGCACCTTGAGGGGTGCAGTTTTTAGAATGGTGTCACACTTGGTTATTTTCTATCATATAGCCCCTCAAAATGACTTCAAATGAGATGTGGTCCCTAAAAAAAATGGTGTTGTAAAAATTAGAAATTGCTGGTCAACTTTTAACCCTTATAACTCCCTAACAAAAAAAAAATTGTGCTCCAAAATTGTGCTGATGTAAAGTAGACATGTGGGAAATGTTACTTATTAAGTATTTTGTGTGACATATCTCTGTGATTTAATTGCATAAAAATTCAAAGTTGGAAAATTGCGAAATTTTCAAAATTTTCGTCAAATTTCCTTTTTTTTTCACAAATAAATGCAGGTAATATCAAAGAAATTTTACCACTATCATGAAGTACAATATGTCACGAGAAAACAGTGTCAGAATCACTGGGATCCGTTGAAGCGTTCCAGAGTTATAACCTCATAAAGGGACAGTGGTCAGAATTGTAAAAATTGGCCTGGTCATTAACGTGCAAACCACCCTTGGGGGTAAAGGGGTTAAAGAGTTCCCAAATGGTATTAAATATTCTTTGAATCTTGCAAAAGAAAAAAAGTTAAAATATTGTCACTCTTTGAACTGGAATTCAGCGCTGAAGTTTGGCACAGTTCTAAGTCAATGAACTTGGGTGAATTTACAGTTGACTGTCACTTGATGCAGAAGCAGGAAACCCTTATTTTTACCGCTGGCACACGGAAGGATAGTGACAGTGTCTTCTATCAGAAAATTGAGTAACTTTATTGATTTAATCCTCAGGAGATATATACTAAAATGCCTCTGTCTTCTGAAAGGACAGCCAGCGGTTCTGCCTGATTGCCTGGCAGACAGAAATTCAATGAGACTTGACACAAAGCTCATTCTTTGCAGTCTTGTTACAGCTGTGAACCACATCTAAAATTATGTAAAATGTAACACTCAGTAATACTGGAAAGCAGGTAAAATGTGTGCAATCATCTGATAAAAAAGATGGTTGCTTGGATCAGCTGTTTCAGCCATGTATGTTTTTTCATAACCTTCCTATAGGTTGTGAATCACTTTTTGTACTGTAGGCTTAGACCTTATGTACATGAGCAAAGTATATATAGTACAGGTAGGCTGCATATGTAATATGTAACCTACTATTGACCCATACTGTAACTCAGAAAAATATATTATAATATTAATAGTGTCTCATGGAAGCACTTATAACTGCACATGGATGTTTTATTGGCCAAATACCAGACTTAGAAAAATTCAAAAAAACACAACATGAAGAGCAAACTCACCAAAACTTGTCAGATGACAAATGCACTCGCAGGGTGCAGCAGGCCCCCGATAATAAATGCTAAAGCAGCATAGGTGCAAGCTACTGATGAGAGCAACCACCCACTCGCTCAAACATTAGAGGGGGTGGCTGCCTAGCAGAAAAAATGCACACAGGTAAGGCTTACATAAGACACTATTCACACAGATAAATGTGATGCACAGTGTCTGGACAACCTATTGATCACGCCCATAGTATTAGCAGGCGGGCCGTCCAGCACTATATACATACATGCAACACACAAGGAACAACATAAAGGGGCCCTGCTGCACCCTGCAAAAAGATGATAAAAAGTGCAAAAAAGATGAAAAATTAAATAATGTATATAATACATTAGATGAGGTATTAGTTACAATTTTGGCCAAAATGGATAAGCCCGCAACCCAACGTCAAGGGTCCTCATAAACTTGCGAGTCCTACTCTAATATCAAAAACAGCTAACATAGAAAAATTCAAAAAAACACAACATGAAGAGCAAACTCACCAAAACTTGTCAGATGACAAATGCACTCGCATGGCGCAGCAGGCCCCTGATAATAAATGCTAAAGCAGCACAGGTGCAAGCTACTGATGAGAGCAACCACCCACTCGCCCAAACATTAGAGGGGTTGGCTGCCTAGTAGAAAAAATGCACACAGGTAAGGCTTACATAAGACACTATTCACACAGATAAATGTGATGCACAGTGTCTGGACAACCTATTGATCACGCCCATAGTATTAGCAGGCGGGCCGTCCAGCACTATATATATACATGCAACACACAAGGAACAACATAAAGGGGCCCTGCTGCACCCTGCAAAAAGATGATAAAAAGTGCAAAAAAGATGAAAAATTAAATAATGTATATAATACATTAGATGAGGTATTAGTTACAATTTTGGCCCAAATGGATAAGCCCGCAACCCAACATCAAGGGTCCTCTTAAACTTGCGAGTCCTACTCTGATATCAAAAACAGCTAACATAGTGCATTTGTCATCTGACAAGTTTTGGTGAGTTTGCTCTTCATGTTGTGTCCAAATATCAGACTTGCCTGAATTTATCTTTAGACACTACAGGGTTGTGAACTTATATGAGAAGGACCCAAAAGAAGAGAGCTGGTTCCCAGGGGACCTAATTTTTAGCACAAAGAAAAGGAATATATTGCTAGATGTGATTTAGGTGTTGCTCGAATTTAGCACGCAAACCTAAGAGTGATACCGAGTACTTGGAAGAGGCTCAAAGTGCAGACAGGTGGCAAGGGGTAACGAAGACAAAATGTGATCTGTGGAAGTGCAGTGTTGGACTCCTGGTCCAACATCAAGGACAATGCGATCAGCAGTCTGAAATCGGACAAGCCTGATTGACATCACTCCCAACCTTCATTTGCCTGGTGCCCCCATACACTTTAAACCATCAGCTAAACCTGTTGATATCAGCAGGTTCTTCTGGCATAAGTTCAATGTTTATGGCCAGCTTAAGAGTTTTACTTAAAGGGAACCTATCACCCCGTTTTTTAAAAATTAGATAAAAATAGTGTCAAATAGGGGCAGAGCTGGGCTTTACATTACTGCCTTTTTGGTGCCTTTACACCCCCGTTAGGCTGCCGAAATACCTTTGTGAAGTGGCCGTTTTCTGCTGTCACTCAAGTTGGTCAGGTCGGATGGGCGTGGTCACAGCGCTGTTTCTCCCCCAGATCAGGCTCATCATTACGTTGGTGGCGTAGTGGTGTGCGCATGTCCAAAGAGAAGATCCACTGCCCAGGAGATTCAAAACAGCGCGGTCTTCGCTATTCGCCGTTTACCGGTGGGCACGGCCATCTTTCCTGTGGCCGCGCGTGCGCAGATGGAGCGCTCTGCTGCCCGGGGCTTCAGGAAAATGGCCGCCGCGATCTCCATCTGCGCACGCGCGGAATCCCGCGGCCATTTTCCTGAAGCCCCGGGCAGCAGAGCGCTCCATCTGCGCACGCGCGGCCACAGGAAAGATGGCCGCGCCCACCGGTAAACGGCGAATAGCGAAGACCGCGCTGTTTTGAATCTCCTGGGCAGTGGATCTTCTCTTTGGACATGCGCACACCACTACGCCACCAACGTAATGATGAGCCTGATCTGGGGGAGAAACAGCGCTGTGACCACGCCCATCCGACCTGACCAACTTGAGTGACAGCAGAAAACGGCCACTTCACAAAGGTATTTCGGCAGCCTAACGGGGGTGTAAAGGCACCAAAAAGACAATAATGTAAAGCCCAGCTCTGCCCCTATTTCACACTATTTTTATCTAATCTTTAAAAAACGGGGTGATAGGTTCCCTTTAAGACATGTCCTGTGTTGTTCCCTTTGTCTTTTTGTGGAATAATACATGTATTTTTTCACAAATAAAAAATCCATGCAAAACAATATGGCAAGTAAAAAATGTACCACATAATGGAGGCATTTGTTACTGGAAGTATTGCTTATTGGGGAAAATAGAATGCCTTATGTAAAACTACAAAGTGGCAAGTAGACTTTTTAACAAATCCAAAAGCCTCTCCATGCAATAGCATCAAGACAAGCAAACATTATTTGTCTAATGTTTATGGGGGCCTCCCAACTCCCCCTGTGTAAGATGCACTTAAGCAGTGTCATGTGGGTAGGTGTAGAGCTTCACTGTGTTATTACTGCATCCTTAGTGGCCGTTTGTTCTAACATGGCGTACCCTCCCCCGGTGGTTGTTACTCTTAATGGAACAGGTAAGACAGAGTAGTTAAAAAAATGTTTTTCCTTGGATAAAAAAAAAACAGGCACATTTGATAGCAGGCTTTTTAATTAGCACTGATGTAATAAGGGACAGTGCTATATACTAAGGGATGGTGCTATACATAAGAAAAGTGTACACTACATACTAATAGATAATAACATAACAACACAGTACACTATATACTAAGGGATGGCACTATACATAAGAAGACAGTACACTATTTACTAAGGGATGACATTACACATAACAAAACAGTACACTATATACTAAGGGACAGCATATCAAGAATGTACACTACATACTATGAAATGGCGCTGTGCATGACAAAACAGTACACTGTATTCTAAGGGATGACACTATACATAACAGAACAGTACACTGTATACTAAGCGATGGCACAATGTATAACAAGAGTGTATACTACATACTAAGAGATGGTGCTGTACATAGCAAGACAGTACACTACATACTAAGGAATGGTGCTATAAATGACAAAATAGTACACTATATACTAAGTGACGGCGCTATACATAACAAAACAGTACGCTGTATACTAAGCAATGGCACTATGCATAGCAAGAGTGCATACTACATACTAAGGGATGGCGCTATACATAACATGACAGTACACTATATACTAAGGGATGGCACTATGCATAACAAGACAGTACACTATTTACTAATGGATGACATCATACATCACAAGGCAGCACGCTATATACTAAGAGACGGCAGAACAAGGCAGTGCACTATTTAGTAAGGGACTGTGCTATACATAATAAAGTATTACACTGTATACTAAGTCACAGCGCTATACAGAACAAAACAGTAAGCTGTATACTAAGCGATGGCACTATGTATAACAAGAGTGTATACAACATACTAAGGGAAGGCGCCAGGGCCGGACTGGCCATCGGGCAGTTCTGGCAAATGCCAGAAGGGCCGGTGGCAGTAGTGGGCCGCTCGAGTGTGCCGCTGTCGGCACACTCTCCCCGCTGTCGGCGCACTCCCGGCCCCGCATTCAACTACAAGGTACAGTTGAATGCAATGATGGAGGAGAGAGCGTCTGCTGACGCTTCCTCTCCCATCATTCCCTGCTCTGCCTGCCGCTGACACTGCGGGTGAACGATGACGTCATATCATCGCGCACCTGCTGTGTGACCGGGCGGGCAGACTGCGACTGCTGAGACCACCAGAGCCAGAGCAGCGCGGGGCAGGAGGAAAGGTGAGTAGACTGTTTTTTTGTTTTTTTTTAATCAATGAGTGATGACTGGATTGTGGAGCTATTGGGGGAAGGGGGGGCTGTGCTGCATTCCATTCTATGGGCCTCTGCTGCATTATATTCTATGGGGCTGGCTGCATTCCATTCTATGGGCCTCTGCTGCATTATATTCTATGGGGCTGGCTGCATTCCATTCTATGGGCCTCTGCTGCATTATATTCTATGGGGCTGTGCTGCATTCCATTCTATGGGCCTCTGCTGCATTATATTCTATGGGGCTGGCTGCATTCCATTCTGTGGGCCTCTGCTGCATTATATTCTATGGGGCTGGCTGCATTCCATTCTATGGGCCTCTGCTGCATTATATTCTATGGGGCTGGCTGCATTCCATTCTATGGGCCTCTGCTGCATTATATTCTATGGGGCTGGCTGCATTCCATTCTATGGGCCTCTGCTGCATTATATTCTATGGGGCTGGCTGCATTCCATTCTATGGGCCTCTGCTGCATTATATTCTATGGGGCTGGCTGCATTCCATTCTGTGGGCCTCTGCTGCATTATATTCTATGGGGCTGGCTGCATTCCATTCTATGGGCCTCTGCTGCATTATATTCTATGGGGCTGGCTGCATTCCATTCTATGGGCCTCTGCTGCATTATATTCTATGGGGCTGTGCTGCATTCCATTCTATGGGCCTGTGCTGCATTATATTCTATGGGGCTGTGCTGCATTCCATTCTATGGGCCTCTGCTGCATTATATTCTATGGGGCTGGCTGCATTCCATTCTGTGGGCCTCTGCTGCATTATATTCTATGGGGCTGGCTGCATTCCATTCTATGGGCCTCTGCTGCTTTATATTCTATGGGGCTGGCTGCATTCCATTCTATGGGCCTCTGCTGCATTATATTCTATGGGGCTGTGCTGCATTCCATTCTATGGGCCTCTGCTGCATTATATTCTATGGGGCTGGCTGCATTCCATTCTGTGGGCCTCTGCTGCATTATAGTCTATGGGGCTGGCTGCATTCCATTCTATGGGCCTCTGCTGCATTATATTCTATGGGGCTGTGCTGCATTCCATTCTATGGGCCTCTGCTGCATTATATTCTATGGGGCTGGCTGCATTCCATTCTATGGGCCTCTGCTGCATTATAGTCTATGGGGCTGGCTGCATTCCATTCTATGGGCCTCTGCTGCATTATATTCTATGGGGCTGGCTGCATTCCATTCTATGGGCCTCTGCTGCATTATATTCTATGGGGCTGGCTGCATTCCATTCTATGGGCCTCTGCTGCATTATATTCTATGGGGCTGGCTGCATTCCATTCTGTGGGCCTCTGCTGCATTATATTCTATGGGGCTGGCTGCATTCCATTCTGTGGGCCTCTGCTGCATTATATTCTATGGGGCTGGCTGCATTCCATTCTATGGGCCTCTGCTGCATTATATTCTATGGGGCTGGCTGCATTCCATTCTATGGGCCTCTGCTGCATTATATTCTATGGGGCTGGCTGCATTCCATTCTATGGGCCTCTGCTGCATTATATTCTATGGGGCTGTGCTGCATTCCATTCTATGGGCCTCTGCTGCATTATATTCTATGGGGCTGTGCTGCATTCCATTCTATGGGCCTCTGCTGCATTATATTCTATAGGGCTGGCTGCATTCCATTCTGTGGGCCTCTGCTGCATTATATTATATGGGGCTGGCTGCATTCCATTCTATGGGCCTCTGCTGCATTATATTCTATGGGGCTGGCTGCATTCCATTCTATGGGCCTCTGCTGCATTATATTCTATGGGGCTGTGCTGCATTCCATTCTATGGGCCTCTGCTGCATTATATTCTATGGGGCTGGCTGCATTCCATTCTGTGGGCCTCTGCTGCATTATATTCTATGGGGCTGGCTGCATTCCATTCTATGGGCCTCTGCTGCATTATATTCTATGGGGCTGGCTGCATTCCATTCTATGGGCCTCTGCTGCATTATATTCTATGGGGCTGGCTGCATTCCATTCTATGGGCCTCTGCTGCATTATATTCTATGGGGCTGGCTGCATTCCATTCTATGGGCCTCTGCTGCATTATATTCTATGGGGCTGGCTGCATTCCATTCTGTGGGCCTCTGCTGCATTATATTCTATGGGGCTGGCTGCATTCCATTCTGTGGGCCTCTGCTGCATTATATTCTATGGGGCTGGCTGCATTCCATTCTATGGGCCTCTGCTGCATTATATTCTATGGGGCTGGCTGCATTCCATTCTATGGGCCTCTGCTGCATTATATTCTATGGGGCTGTGCTGCATTCCATTGTATGGGCCTCTGCTGCATTATATTCTATGGGGCTGTGCTGCATTCCATTCTATGGGCCTCTGCTGCATTATATTCTATAGGGCTGGCTGCATTCCATTCTGTGGGCCTCTGCTGCATTATATTATATGGGGCTGGCTGCATTCCATTCTATGGGCCTCTGCTGCATTATATTCTATGGGGCTGGCTGCATTCCATTCTATGGGCCTCTGCTGCATTATATTCTATGGGGCTGGCTGCATTCCATTCTATGGGCCTTTGCTGCATTATATTCTATGGGGCTGGCTGCATTCCATTCTATGGGCCTCTGCTGCATTATATTCTATGGGGCTGGCTGCATTCCATTCTATGGGCCTCTGCTGCATTATATTCTATGGGGCTGGCTGCATTCCATTCTATGGGCCTCTGCTGCATTATATTCTATGGGGCTGGCTGCATTCCATTCTATGGGCCTCTGCTGCATTATATTCTATGGGGCTGGCTGCATTCCATTCTATGGGCCTCTGCTGCATTATATTCTATGGGGCTGTGCTGCATTCCATTCTATGGGCCTCTGCTGCATTATATTCTATGGGGCTGGCTGCATTCCATTCTGTGGGCCTCTGCTGCATTATATTCTATGGGGCTGGCTGCATTCCATTCTGTGGGCCTCTGCTGCATTATATTCTATGGGGCTGTGCTGCATTCCATTCTATGGGCCTCTGCTGCATTATATTCTATGGGGCTGGCTGCATTCCATTCTGTGGGCCTCTGCTGCATTATATTCTATGGGGCTGGCTGCATTCCATTCTGTGGGCCTCTGCTGCATTATATTCTATGGGGCTGGCTGCATTCCATTCTATGGGCCTCTGCTGCTTTATATTCTATGGGGCTGGCTGCATTCCATTCTATGGGCCTCTGCTGCATTATATTCTATGGGGCTGGCTGCATTCCATTCTATGGGCCTCTGCTGCATTATATTCTATGGGGCTGGCTGCATTCCATTCTATGGGCCTCTGCTGCATTATATTCTATGGGGCTGGCTGCATTCCATTCTATGGGCCTCTGCTGCATTATATTCTATGGGGCTGGCTGCATTCCATTCTATGGGCCTCTGCTGCATTATATTCTATGGGGCTGGCTGCATTCCATTCTATGGGCCTCTGCTGCATTATATTCTATGGGGCTGGCTGCATTCCATTCTATGGGCCTCTGCTGCATTATATTCTATGGGGCTGGCTGCATTCCATTCTATGGGCCTCTGCTGCATTATATTCTATGGGGCTGGCTGCATTCCATTCTATGGGCCTGTGCTGCATTATATTCTATGGGCCTGTGCTGCATTGTATTCTATGGGGCTGTGCTGCATTCCATTCTATGGGCCTGTGCTGCATTATATTCTATGGGCCTGTGCTGCATTATATTCTATGGGCCTGTGCTGCATTATATTCTATGGGGCTGTGCTGCATTCCATTCTATGGGCCTGTGCTGCATTATAGTGTATGGGTCTGTGCTGCATTATATTGTATGGGGGCTGTGCTGCATTACATTCTATGGGGCTGTGCTGCATTACATTCTATGGGGCTGTGCTGCATTATATTGTATGGGGGCTGTGCTGCATTACGGTCTATGGGGCTGTGCTGCATTATATTGTATGGTGGCTGGCTGCATTACATTCTATGGTGGCTGGCTGCATTACATTCTATGGGGTCTGTGCTGCATTACATTCTATGGGGGCTGTGCTGCATTACATTCTATGGGGGCTGTGCAGCATTACATTCTATGGGGCTGTGCTGTATTATAGTCTATGGGGGCTGGCTGTATTACATTCTATGGGGGCTGTGCTGTATTACATTCTATGGGGGCTGTGCAGCATTACATTCTATGGGGCTGTGCTGTATTATAGTCTATGGGGGCTGGCTGTATTACATTCTGTGGGGGCTGGCTGCATTACATTCTATGGGGGCTGTGCTGCATTACATTCTATGGGGGGCTGTGCTGCATTACATTCTATGGGGGCTGGCTGTGTTACATTCTATGGGGGCTGTGCAGCATTACATTCTATGGGGCTGTGCTGTATTATAGTCTATGGGGGCTGGCTGTATTACATTCTATGGGGGCTGTGCTGTATTACATTCTATGGGGGCTGAGCTGTAATGCTGGATACAGCTGTAATTATATGTTATATAGTCGTGTTACACTCCCCTCACTTCTTGTAGCCTACAAGTGTACAAAGATATTATACAGTCACCATGTGACAAGTGGGCCTGTGTGACTTCAAATGCCAGGGCTGAATTTTAGTCCCAGTCCGGCCCTGGAAGGCGCTATACATAACAAGACAGTACATTACATACCAAGGAATGGTGCTATAAATAAGAAAACAGTACACTATATACTAAGGGATGGTGCTATGCATAACAAGAGTGTATACTGCATAGTAAGGGACGGTGCTATTCATAACAAATCAGTACAAGAGCTTGTATTTTCCTCTCTCATCACCCCAATTCAGTATAAGACCGTGTATTGCCCTTTGCACTTTTCAGCTAGCTTTTATTGCAGACAGCGGACTTGAATGAAAGGCTCCCTGAACAGTGCGCTGCTGATATCAATATACTGTAGATTATAATGAAGACAATCTTGGTATGGGCCCCAGGAAGCCTCAGGCTTTGTATGATAGCTACTAATCAACAAAAGTGATCCAAAAATAACAATGTGCTATACATGACATCAAATTCTGTCCATTACACTATATCCCATGAGGAAGTGAACAGAAATGCACAAATTCCAAGCAATATCATAAAATCATCTTTTATTAAATAATCTTAAGATATCAAACAAACAATATAAAACTATTAGCCAATAAACCTCGGATGTGAGGGACACACCAGGCTACCAGTCTCATTATCCACACCGCCAGCATTTAATCAAAATTGATGAGATTTACCGACACCCATTACTATCAAAGTCAGTTAATGGTGAATACAGCGCTATCTCTAGAGGGATCCTAAGACATCCAAAAATGGATACGCGATCAAACAATATTATAAATTTCTCATGCCCCATATAGATGTGTAATAACTCGCCCCCTGCAGAAGTGTGGACGAAACGCGCATCGGGGTGGAGGGACACGGCACTTGCCTCACACACTGTAAGTATAATGGAGATTTGGCACTATATTCTTCGCAGGAGTCAGCATTTTTATCTGGCACTAAGAGGAGTTATTACACATCTATATGGGATATAGTGTAAAGGACGGAATTTGATGTTTGTATGATAGCTGTAGCACCTCTGCCTCATGTCTGCTCCGCGTCCCGGTACTCACCTGGTGCCTCGGGTCCATGGCTGCAGCGTGGTGCCTCTGCTTCCTGGACACTGTGCTCCTGGAGCAGTTCTGAGGGCGCACGCGCACTCCTGGTCTCTTAAAGAGACAGTGCACTTTTATCAAAATTATGTCTCAGCCAATGGCTGAGTGTCATGTATTATTTCAGGCATCTCTGCCCTTAGGGAGGTGCCTGAGCAACAAGCACTTCCTGTTGCTCTTCCCAGGTTCTCTGTACCTACATGTCTGTCCTCCACTAGCATCTTACTAATTCCAGTTTGTCTCCGCAGTGTGCCCACCAAGTCTCTCCACATCTCACCAGACTACGCCAGTACCTTCTGCGCCAGTGTCTGCCAGCTACAGCCCATTACACGCTTCAGCCGTTTGCCATCTGCCAAGTTCTCCAGCTCCTGCCAGCCCGCCTGTCCCACTGGGTCAGCTTCCACGTGTTTGGGGTCTAACTGGAGGTAGCACCTTGCGCCCCTTGGGCATTCCAACCTGACCCTGTTTGAAGGGTCTTGCTACGGGAGTTTGGGGTTAGCATAGTTATGCCCCCTTCGGAGCCCCCCGGATAGTGGTCTTGTGGTTCCACAAAAATGTCATTAAACGAATGTTTGCTTCACCATCTGTGCCTCCGCTTCCATTCAATCATAGCCCAGATTGCTCTCATTATAATCCACTTCTGCGTGGGTCTCCACCACATCTGGGCCCCTGTGCAGCTGAACCGGCTGCACCAGTGGTATGCCTGCCCCAAAGTTGAATCTCTCCATTATAATATAGAATTTCTCACCCTTCTATGTGCCTTTATATTAAGCACATCTACAGGTTAAGATTCATACATTTAAGTGTCTCAATTGTGTTACCATCTTTATTCACTTAGAGACCCAAGGGTTGCCATTCCAACCATTGTGTCAACAGGAAACACTTGGAATTAATTGGCATCACTTTCCAGGAGTCTTGGCACAATGTGACCAGGTCCAAAGAAAGGAAAATAGAGCCACTTTCAAAAAGAAAGTAAATAAAAAATACTCAGAATTGTTCGACTATGTGACATTTAAACAAATAAGTTGAAAAACCCTTTAAATTGCAATCTGGATGCATAAAAATATCATTGGTTTAAAAAACTTCAGAGAGAACAGATTTTTAGGCCATAAACAGGAGCTTCCGAGAAATTGGACATAAACCATCATAAAAAATTATCAGTACAACTCTTCTCTCTCTTATCTCAGACATTAACAATTCACCTTAAACTCAACTTTCAACTCTTCCGAGAATGAAATCTCTATGCCTCAAAGACTTTAAACTTTGCTCAAGAATAAGTGACGGAGTTTACTCCCAATAAAACCAATGCAAAAAACAAGAAAAAAAGTTAAGGAATAAGGCGAATATTATAGACTAAAAGAACAAATAGCCTAAACTATAATACAATAATACGCTTATTATGCCTTAATGGCCAGCGGAGGATGAGGGGGGTGTAACTTGGATTCTGGGACCAGGCAAGTTTTATGGACTGTTACAAACATTAAAATAAAACACATGACATTTACTGGTTGGCATTATGAGCTCATTTCCTCCGTGTTCCTATGCTACTAAGGCCTGAGATCTTTCAGCTTTTTAGAAGAGAGAGGGTCATTAAGGTAGTTAGGTAGAATACAACATCGCTTTTCCAGCACCTTTCAAAACAGGTCAATTTCTGGGCATCAGTGCGCTCAAAGAACAGAAATGCAGTCATTAACTCTTATATAATTTAATATAGTTAGAGGGTTTTTTGGGATCTGCAAAAATTAGACTAAAGGGCATAAAAGACAAAAAGCACTGCTATAGAAGAGTAACAAATCTCTCCTCAAATGTACCTAAGGAGAGACCTCTGTAGGGATTCACTCTCTCTGGTAGGCATTGGGCATTAGGCCTTAGGTAGCGTTCTCACAAACAATGCAGTTTTGTCCCAAGCACATGCAGTTTTTATTGCTTCCCGCAGGTTGCACAACACCAAAACAAACTCATAAACATAAGTTCCTAGCATTGTCCTGGCACAAACTAAACAGAACAGACACTTGCTACTCATACATGGCTGAGCTAGACCCAACTTGGTCAAACAAAACAGCGATTGTCCATAGCAACCACTGACACTTGCGGTTCTCTGCTCACGGCCTGTGCAGACTCTTTTCAGAGAGGGTTTCTGACTCTCTTTTCAGCTTCAAGACACATCCAGTCTGGTCAGCTTTCCTGAGCTGACTGACTCAGATGAACTCCTAGCCTGTTTATATGCAGGACCAGCCAGGTGCACTAATCACAGCTTGCAGAGCTAGGATTTAACCCTAGCTTACCTGGCATTGCTACATCTGTCATTCATCTGGAGCAAACTTCATACACAGAAGAGGCATGTTCCCACCAGTATCAGTATCCCTATCAGCCTCAGCTCCAGCACGGCTCACACTGAACAGGCTGCAGCTTCCACACAGTTGTCTGTAGCTCCAACACACAGACTGATCAGCTTTCCTATAGCTAAGCCATGCAATCTCCATTCAGAGAGAGACCCTGGCATGTCTCTGTCCCAGCTATAGCGCACATTTAGGCTGATCACTCACCAGCAGCTCACTTAACACTGCTCAACATCCAGCAGACTGACACACCTAGGGAACACAGACCCTTTAGTCAGGTGCATCTAATCAGGGCCTGCCGTGCTAAGATTTAACGCAGCCCTACTTGGTTTTGCTACAAGATAGATAGATAGATAGATAGATAGATAGATAGATAGATAGATAGATGCCAAAACAAAAAATAATATTTTAGAATTTAGGTTTTAAGGGAGTAAAGATGAGCCATCAATGTACAGCAAAATTGAGTTACTGTTGTTTAACACATAGAAAGTCAGATATGCTGATATTTCGGTACTTAGCATACTGTACCTTCACAATCAGAACATTAAACATTATTCATTCATGCTTCCCTGCAATTTGCAGAATTTCATTGTTGGAAGTTTGTTAATGACCTTGTAAAATGGTATTTGTAGCCAAAACAGAGAAAGTGAAATGAAAGCAGTTGCAGTTGAAATTATATGGTAGCTCTTGTCCCTCTACACCAGTGTTTCTCAACTCCAGTCCTCAAGACCCACCAACAGGTCATGTTTTCAGGATTTCCTTAATGTATTTCTTTGGAGCATGGGTGGCAGCCCACCTGAGCACAGGAAGAACATATAAACTCCTTGGAGATGTCATCCATGGTGGGATTTGAACCTTGGACTCCCATGCTGCAAAGCACCAGTGCTTTCCACTGAGCCACCGTGCTGCTCAGAAGATAACCTTTGGCAAAATCATTGATATTACTACCAGCACCAATGGGAAAATCAGGAAAAACTAGAGCAGGTCCATTTGTAATTTCTAAAGTACAATGGAAATGTAGAATTACTCCCACCTCAGGCAGAATTGAATTAAGGCCCCAAGCGTTGAAATGTAATTGACCTAACCACTGAGCCACCATAGAATTACCTGATGGCTAGGTCATCAATATGCCCAGGGCCGGACTAGCCATCTGGCAATTCTGGCAAATGCCAGAAGGGCCTGTCTGGTCATGGGCTGCCTTGTCTGCTACGTTGTTAACAGAATCGCTGTTCTCCAGACACCCATACTGTTATGAGTTGTGATGGAGCACAAAGTCGCTGACTCCGTCACTTACCCCAAAAGGCCACCGGCATCATTAGAAATATTGGTCTTGTAGGAGACCTTCCTTTCCTCGAGCGAGGGTAATATTAGTAATATATTGCATCTGCTAGTTCACGGGGATGGGGACAACATGGGCCTGTGTGATTTCAAATGCCAGGGCTGAATTTCAGCCCCAGTCCATACCTAATTATGCCTATCACTATCTACCAACAGGTCATGAAAAGGAAGAGCAGGTTCCCTTATGGCCACTGATTCCATTCTCTAAGATGTGTCTGAGAGGAGAAATCTCATTGCCCTCAGTCAGAGTTGAGATAACGACCCAAGTGAAATTCGCAATGGCGGTAACCACTGAGCAACTGTGCTGCCTCAGAGTTTATTTCTGGCCAGATAATCAGTAGGACTCTCAGCACCTTTGGGACGGTCAGAAAAAACTAGAGAAGGTACCATAACAATCACTGACTACAATTTATAAAAATACACATGAGTGGAGGAATTTGATTGTCCTCAGAGTTGAACCTAGGACACTAGCAGTGCTAACCACTGGGCCATCATGCTGCCTGAGCACTAAACTCTGGGTAAGTCATCAATATGACTCCCGGCACCTATCGGAAGGTCAGGAAAAACCGACATAGCTGCCCAACACATCTAATCAATCTGTTTATTGATTTCAATTTCTAAACTGAGGTGGAAAGATGACTTACCCAGAGTTAAGTGCTTATCTAGCAGGATGGCCCAGCGGTTAGCACTGCTGCTGTCCAATGCTGGTGGCCTGGGTTCAACTCTCACTGAGGCAATGAGATTCCTCCTCTCAGGTGTATTTTAGAAATTGTAGTCAGTGATTGTAATGGTACCTGCTCTTTTTTTCTGACCTTGCCATAAATGCTGAGAGTCCTATTGATGATCTGGCCAGAAATAAACTCTCAGGCAGCTCAGTGGTTACCGCCATTGCCATTCTACACTTGGATCTCAGTCAGTGAGATTTCTCCTCTCAGACACATGAAAATGAAATCAGATACCTCAAATGAAACCTGCTCTTCCTTTTCATGACCTGTCAGTGGGCACTGATAGACATATTGATGACCTAGCCATCAGGTAATTCTCTGCCAGCACGGTGGCTCAGTGGTTAGCTCAATTACCTTTCGATGCTTGGGTCCTTAGTTCAATTCTGACTGAGGTCTGAGAAATATGATATGACTCGCAGCACCAATGGGAAAATCAGGAAAACCTAGAGCAGGTCCATTTGCAATTTCTAAAGTACAACTGAGAGGTAGAATTACTCAGACTTTAGCCAGAATTGAACTAGGGAACCAAGCATTAGAAAGGTAATCAAGCTAACCACTGAGCCACCGTGCTACCTAAGCATTATGTGATGACTAGGTCATCAATATGTCTATCAGTGCCCACCGACAGGTCATGAAAATCTAGAGCGGGTCCATTTGTAATTTCTACAGTACAACTGAGAGGTAGAATTACCTGTAGAATGTAAGTCCGCAAGGACAGGGTCCTGTCCCCTCTGTACCAGTCTGTGATTGTAAATTCATTTACTGTAAACGATATCTGTAACTCTGTATGTAACCCCTTTTCACATGTACAGCACCATGGAATTAATGGTGCTATATAAATAAATAACAATAATAATCACTGAGACCTCAGTCAGAGTTGAACTAAGGACCCAAGCATTGAAAGGTAATTGTGCTAACCACTGAGCCACCGTGCTGCCTGAGAATTACGTGATGGCTAGGTCATCAATATGTCTATCAGTGCCCACCGACAGGTCATGAAAGACTAGAGCGGGTCCATTTGCAATTTCTAAAGTACATCTAAGAGGTAGAATTACTTAGATTTTTGCCAGAATTGAACTAAGGACCCAAGCGTTGAAAGGTAACTGAGCTAACCACTGAGCCACCATAGAATTACCTGATGGCTTGGTCATCAATATGCCTATCAGTATCCACTGACAGGTCATGAAAAGGAAGAGCAGGTTCCCTTGTGGTCACTGATTTCATTTTCTGAGATGTGTCTGAGAGGGGGAATCTCATTGATCTTGGACAGACATGAAACAATGAAAACAGCAACAAGAAAAAGAAAGCAACAGTGTTACCATGCTGCCCCATGGGTGCTTAACCACCAGCAACAGCAGGCTGTGCACCGATCTATGAGATGGAAGCAAAAGGCTTTTAGTCTCTGTGTTCTCAGATAAGAGACCGGCGAGGGTGGCCGTTCACTGTGGGACATTTCTGACACGTCCACGTACTAGAAAACATCACATAATAATCTCCATGACACGGTCTCCAGAGCTCAGTGCACAAGTGTCCTAGATCCATCCCATTCTTGAATGGAGCAGAGGTACGCGGGCTTATCCTCCACTGTATTCATTGTCTATGGGACTGTCTTGAAATAATGGAGCTCTGCTTTCCCAGATGGTCCCATAAACAATGAATGGAGCAGAGGTGCTCACGCTTATCCTCCTCTGTATTCATTGTCTACAAGACTGTCTGGAAATAATGGAGCTCTGCATTCTTAAACGGTCCCATAAACAATAAATGGAGCAGAGTATGAGCAGCTCCATTTCCAAAGACATACTGTTAGGATGTGAGTCCTGATGGGGCAATAATGTCTGCAAAGTGAGACCGTTCATATGAAGCATAATAAATAAGCATATTGACTGTCCATCACTTTACAGACATCACTGCACCCATCAGGGGTCATATCTCCTACAGGTCTGTCTTAAGAAAATGGGAGGAAACCCACAGTCACACAAACTCAGGGCTGTGGAGTCAGTAAGCCAAACCTCCGACTCAGACTCCTCAATTTCCATGACACCGACTCCACACTCTGAAGGGGCCCACCTGGAGCTATGCTACTGTAACTCTATCGGCATGTGCACAGAGCACTACAATACAGTTACATTCTGTGGCAGAGCAGGGAGAATCGATCTCCCTGCTCTGCCGCTGGCCGCTATGGAGCCCCTGAGCAGGCGGGGGGCCCGGTGCCAGCAGTGGGCTCCCCACCTGTCATTGCAGGTTCAGCTGTATCGGCTACATTTCGATACAGCTGACCACGTTGATGAGCGCTATGCTCCTTCTCCCATCATCCCCCTGTCAGCGTCTGACATCACCAACGCCAACATGGACAGCTGGAGCACTGACGTCACTAACCAGTGCCAGTAGTCCGGAGATGTGCGGGCACTCAGAGCAGCAGAGGAATCAGGAAGAAGAGAGGTGAGTATTTTTATGGGGGCTTCCTTATACTACAGAGTCTGCCTATGGGGGGCTTCCTAATATTACAGAGTCAGCCTATGGGGTGCTGCCTTATAATACAGGGTCTGCCTACGGGGAGCTGCCTTATACTACAGGGTCTGCCTAAGGGGTGCTGCCTTATACTACAGGGTCCGCCTACAGGGGCTTCCTTATACTACAGAGTCTGCCTATGGGGCTTCCTTATACTACAGAGTCTGCCTATGGGGGCTTCCTTATACTATAGAGTCTGCCTATGGGGGGCTTCCTTAAACTACAGAGTCTGCCTATGGGGTGCTGTCTTATACTACAGAGTCTGCCTATGGGGCTGCCTTATACTACAGGGTCTGCCTAAGGGGTGCTGCCTTATACTAGAGGGTCTGTCTATGGGGGGCTTCCTTAAACTACAGAGTCTGCCTATGGGGTGCTGTCTTATACTACAGAGTCTGCCTATGGGGTGCTGCCTTATAATACAGGGTCTGCCTACGGGGAGCTGCCTTATACTACAGGGTCTGCCTAAGGGGTGCTGCCTTATACTACAGGGTCCGACTACAGGGGCTTCCTTATACTACAGAGTCTGCCTATGGGGCTTCCTTATACTACAGAGTCTGCCTATGGGGGCTTCCTTATACTATAGAGTCTGCCTATGGGGGCTGTCTTATACTACAGGGTCTGCCTATGGGGCTGCCTTATACTACAGGGTCTGCCTAAGGGGTGCTGCCTTATACTAGAGGGTCTGTCTATGGGGGCTTCCTTAAACTACAGAGTCTGCCTATGGGGTGCTGTCTTATACTACAGAGTCTGCCTATGGGGGGCTGCCTTATACTACAGGGTCTGTCTATGGGGTGCTGCCTTATACTAGAGGGTCTGCCTATGTGGGCTTCCTTATACTAGAGTCTGCCTTTTAGGTGGATTATACTACAGTGTCTGCCCATGGGGGGGCTGCCTTATACTACAGAGTCTGCTATTGGGGGCTTCCTTATACTACAGAGTCTTCCTATGGGTGCTGCCTTGTGCTATGCAGTCTGCCTATGGGGGCTGCCTTGTGCTATAGTCTTCCTATGGGGGCTTCCTTATGCTATAGAATCTGTCTATTGGGGCTGCCTTATGCTATAGAGTCTGCCTATGGGGACTGCCTTATGCTATAGAGTCTGCTATATGTTCTGTAGGACTGGCATCTACCACCGACCATATGGTGGTAATATCAATATTGGTCTTTGTATAGAGATTATTTTCAGCAACAGTGGGGTCATCTGCTGAGGTTGTTCTCTAGCCTTAAAATTATTAGGTCAGATGTGAGGTCATCTATGGAGGAGGATCTGATGGAGGCGATACTATTTCTCAGAACAAATTCATAGACTGCACAAATGTTATTCAGCACGTTTTTGCTGAAAACTGTTTTTTTTTTCACTTACTGCATAGTGTATAATTAATTGTAAATATGCAAAAGTTTTTTTGTTTTAAAGTTGTATTCCAATAAATATATTTTATGTTCTATCCAGAGGCATAGCTAGGGTTTTGGTTCAGGGGGCAAAACTTCTCAGTGGGCCCTTAACCAGGTAACCTTGATTACAACTCGGTGACGCACCCTAATAGTGGAGGAGAACCTCTCTACACTAACTTGGGCTGGTGGTATAGCAGTAACCACATGGGCGACAACTCTAACAATTCAGGGTGTAACGGAATTGCCTCGTGCACAGTCAGTTTTGATGAATGATTGAACTCTTCTACTTCTTTGACAGCAAGTGAAAAATTTTGCTGAAATATGGTCAATCTGTTTTCTATGGGAGTGGAATCTTTTTCCCTGTGGCAACGCTTTGCCTGCTCTATGTCGTCCAATTACTTTTCGAAATCAAACTCCTCATCTGATGAGGATGAAGGAACGGCAGCAGCAGCACTGGTCGGACCCGAGTCCTCTTACTCTTGGCCGTCCTGAAGCCCACTGATCCTAACTGTTACCTCAATCAAAGCTTCTTTTCCTTTAGTAAGCTGTTTATCATCCAGCAATATACGATGACTCGGGTCCACATAAACAGCTGCCAGAAGAATTTTATTTTCTAATAGCAGTGTCTCTCTCCATTTCATTGAAGCAGCAATGCCATCTACGATTAAACCTCCTTTGGGACAGGCAAAACAACAAGTTATTCCACACCTTTATAAAATGCCAGGGTGAATAAGCAATTCCTTCAATTCAGCCACCTGTGTCCATTGACCTTCATGTAGTGTTACCTGAGGGTTAGCCATATCTACAAGGAAGGGTTTCAGCTCAAGCAATCGCTCAATCATTAAATAGGTGCTGCCCCACCGAGAGGCTTGATCCACAATTGCCCCTTTTCCACCACATCTCTTCGAGATGGAATCAATTTTAGGGGTTCTGGCAGCAATGGACAATTTCCCCACTTTGCTAATCAGAGTTCCAGCATGTGCCTCTTGCAGACTATGTCTTATTGCCAGCTGCAGCGTGTGCACAACACAGGGCATGTGAGGAATAGGAAAGAGGTGTGAAGCAACTTCAACAAGATCATCTCCATCAGTCGTGTTCATGCCCAGCAGTGCCAGGAGAAGCAAAGAGAAACTGGTATAAATGTATGTGGGAGAAAGAGGGACGAAACGGGCCCCGAGAGAAGACAGTCAAGTCCTCTACAGCTGGGTCCTCTACAGCTGTACTGTGCTCCATAAGATGGATAGATGATGTAGATTGGTGATGGAAGGATTGAAGCAGAGATTATATGAGAAAGCTACAGAGCTTTTGATATCACAATAATTCAATGATTAAATGGGCATTCCTTCCCAGTTTACTATTTTTGCCATATTGATGTCAAGCAATCTAATCCTGCAAATGCATATGTATGATGCCACATACAAAGCGCTGTGCCCTGTGGCCGCCTGTCACGATATTAATATTAAGCTTGGGATCTTAGCATCTCATCTGCCAGCTTGAAAAGTGAAAGCAGAATGTGCTCCAGCTACACACAGTGTGAACAGTGAGTGGGAACACCCGGGTACTCTTTTTTTTTTTTTTTTTTTAGACAATGTACAGCTCTGGCGAAAATTAAGAGACCACTGCAAAATTTTCAGTTTATCTGATTTTTCTCTTTATAGGTATCTTTTTGAGTAAAATGTAAATTGTTCTTCCGTTCTATAAACTGCTGACAACAATCTGTACCTGGATAAAAGCCAAACCAGAATCTCAATTTGCAGACACTGTGTTTCGGCGTACTGCCCCTCGTCAGTACAAAGTGTGAGATCTGGTTTGGCTGTATGAGAGGCATCTGACCGAGATCCAAGAAGCATAATTTCTCAAGATACCCATACTGTTAAGAGTTGTGATGGAGCACAAAGTTGCTGACTTCGTCACTTACCCCAGCAGGCCACGGGTTTCATTAGACATATTGGTCTGGTAGAAAATCTTCCTTTCCTCCATCTAGGGTAGTATTAGAGATATATCCCAATTGGTTCATGGGGACGGGGACAACATGGGCCTGTGTGATTTCAAATGCCAGGGCTGAATTACAGCCCCAGTCCGTACCTGCCCGTGGCCTGCTGGGGTAAGTGACGGAGTCAGCAACTTTGTGCTACATCACAACTCTTAACAGTATGGGTATCTTGAGAACACTGATTCTGTGTTAACATCATAGCAGACAAGGCAGCCCATGACCAGACATGCCCTTCAGGCATTTGCCAGAATTGCCAGATGGCCAGTCCAGTCCTGCTTTTATCCTAAGTCATGTAACAAGGCTCGTTAAAGGGTCGACATTGACTTTTAAGATTGCTACTTCTAATAGGTGGCACTAGAGTTCTAGTCCTCTTCCTCTCTGAAGAGACAATTTGCATATTTCCCAGAGGAGCATTGCGGCTTTATGTCTCCTCCTCTTAGCATGCTTAACATGTCACTCTCCGCAAGGAGAAATTATACTTCTTGGATCCCAGTCAGACGCCTCTCATACAGCCAAACCAGATCTCACCAAATAACTAAAGCAATTGTCACCATCCACCTCTCGTGTCTCCCCTTTTCCTCATAGTTTGTAAGCTTGCGAGCAGGGCCCTCATTCCTCCTGGTATCTGTTTTGAACTGTGATTTCTGTTATGCTGTAATGTCTATTGTCTGTACAAGTCCCCTCTATAAGTTGTAAAGCGCTGCGGAATATGTTGGCGCTATATAAATAAAAATTATTATTATATTATTATCTCACACTTTGTACTGACGAGGTGCCGTACCCCAAAACACAGTGCCTGCAAATTGAGTTTCTGGTTTGGCTTTTATCCAGGTATTGGCCTCCACAGAGATATAGGTTTTAGTATAAGAGAGGATTCACAGGTTCCCATACAGATGAAGACTTTCTTCTAAGCGAGGATTGGCATTGTCAGGTCCTGGTAAGCGAGAAATGCCTTATCGTGGCTACCAGGTACACATGAATTGGCCAATTTATGTGCTAAACTTTCTCAATTTTTCTTATTTCTATTGCAGTAATTCAATTCAATTTTCATATTTCATGTTTGCAAGTTTTGGCGCTACAAAGTGCTGCCTTATTTATTTGACCATATTCCTGGATGACAAGTGCAGCCATCTTATCATCACATACATCTTGCATTATCACAGTAGTAGCTCTTTCGAGTGTATGACTGATTCTGTAGAAGATGGATTAGTCTGGCTGTTTCCATTCTCTGATGCAATTCATTCCACAAGAATATGAGAGAATTTCTAGATATATTTCACAAAACATCTTCTGTAATCACTGAAGATGATGACGTTGCATGAAACCAATTGATGATGATTAGTACTCTGCTAAGGTAGGATCTCTTCATGATGGGTTCTTTCCTTCGTTGAAGTTCATCTACGATACTTTCACCATCTGTCGTATGCTCCGTGTGCTGTGAATAATGTAGCAGAGACATGTACATTTCTTTGATATATGTAAGGGCTTGTGTGGATTGAATGCTTCACTTCTTCGCTGATGAAGCAATTAAACCTATAGAGCTAGTTAGGATGAGGGATCATGAGTGCAGTCTCATCTATCTCCTGCTCCTCGCTCATGCTTGGCAAGTCCTACATCCCGGTAAGACATTAATGTGTCGGCTTACCTCAACCTTTTCCAACCTTACCAATCTGTACAAATCACCTCATACACTTCTCCTGGATGGTTTCTCATGTCGTAATTCCCAGTTGGGTAAGGATCAGGATTTCTTCTGACCGTTCTTAATAAGAAGAAAAAATATATACTTGACTATTGCCGTAATGATGAAGATTAGACCCCATCATAATGGTTGGAGCAAACTGACCTCACCTCTTCTTACCTTAGAGGGAAAAACTGATTGTGGAATTTGGGTTTCTGCAACCTTTATGGATTACTGATAGAGCAGAATATACTGTATGTCTAGAAAATTATTACCTGGAATTACGTTACATGGCTACAATATGCGTATTTACACAAGGAGGATCGATTTCAGGTTACAATAATGTTTTCTCATTGCCTTATGTTGTAGTTGACATCATAGACTGCTGTCATTATGGATGAAATAAAAATTATGATTTGAAGGGCTTTCAGTTCCCAAACTTTTTAGGGGAAACAAAAGAGTTTAAAAAAATATGTCAGCCGGTATTTGCTATGTAATCTGACAGCAGCATGATGAAGGGGAAGAGACCCTGATTGCAGCCATTTATCATTTAGCATACTGAGTTCTGCATTTGTTATACAATCACAATCTTCTCTGCTACAGATCTAGCAGAGCTGGAAATGCTGAGCTGTGTATAACCCCGCCCACACCACTGATTGGCTGATTCCTGTGCACACTGTATACTGACAGAAAGCTGCACCAGTGGTGGGGCGTGGTTGGACCAGGCAGCACAAGACAACTAGTCCTGTAGTGGTAATCTCCTGCTGATAAAACACTGATTTTAGTGAAATCACAATAATCAGCTCAATAATAATAATAATAATAATAATATAATTTTTATTTTTATATAGCGCTAACATATTCCGCAGCGCTTTACAGTTTGCACACATTATCAATAAGTGACACATTGCTGGAATCGGGGTCTCTGCCTCTACATCATACTGCTTTGAGATTATGCAGCGCCCCAGAGACCTGGTCGTTGCAGTAACGTCGCTCTACCGCTAAGGGGAGTGATGGTACGTCTGATTGCACTAAAAGAGTTCACCTGACCAGGTATCACAGTCACACATTACACTTCACACTCTGGCCACCAGGGGGAGCAAAAGGTTCTATGTATTAGGCCACTCCTCACACTCTGGTAAAACTGGGGGTTGGATAGGAAGTTAGAGAAAAACTGACTGGGTTTTGCCCAGGTAACATCTAGTGAGAGAAGAGGTTGCTTGGAAGGACTCAGGGAGGTCCCTGTCAGGGGTGGGATCCTGACAGTGGCCTAGCACAGGACAGATCGTTACGGAGCCGTGCCTGCACCTCATTGTGGCGGCATCTTAAGAAAGGACACGAAGCGAAGTGTATTGTGGAGAAGTGAGAAACGAGATCACAGCACAAAGACGATAGAACCAGAAGGAGTCATGCCCCGAGATCGGCAACATCCTTCTGAGGCGCGTAGCCGGCGGCCGGAACGCCGAGGAAGTAATAGACTCTACGCATTACTTTGAACTACGGCAGGGCAGTTAACTCTAAGTTGGCTGTCTCACCTTTTCACCTAATGAAGACAACGGAGGCAATTGTGGGAGAGGGGCATCTCTAGGGTCCCTATAAAATAACTCCAGGCCTACCCCGTCATACAGGTGCGTCCTATCCATATCATCTGGGGGACGGAGAGAAAGAACAGAAACATACACGACAGTTGTTAGGACTATCCCGTGGTGCTCAGCAGGGAAGTACTACAACACCAAGGTGCTAGTAGGTAGGCTACTGATTTCCACCTGCAAAGGGAACTCTGGATGTGTCTTCGGACCGGCCGGTCTCAGCCAGCCCTGTTAGCAGTGCTCTGGATTGCGGATGCCGAAGCCTTCAGTAAAAAGGTAAAGAGACTGCAACCCTGTGTCCTCATTATTTACTGCGACCTACACCACCACCTACATCTTTAATTGGGCGCCCCTTAGAAGGGCCACGGACCGGGTCAGGCCACCGTGACATCCCCAGAACCGAGAGACCCAGTACCGAGTACCCCGCTGCCCTGCGTTTGGGGGACACTCCAACTACATAGAAAAAGCTGACATATTCCCATTCATATCAGGAAATTGGCATTAGCCATTTAATTTTTTTTCCTTGTTCTGGATCAACGCAATAGAATTCTATGCTGGATTTGATGAATAACCTGGATGAATAGCATCCTTCACAAATATCACATGTAGCATGTTCAACCATGGCAAAGTGCGGTATTTGTACAGTTCTCTATAGTGGTCCAACTTTGTAACTGATTTTTAGTTTTTTTTAATCTAAAATCAATAATAAACCAACTTTTATCCAAATTCTTTTGCTCTCTAAGCAGCTCATACACAGATCTGTATGTCTCCATTCTTAAAGACTACAAACAAAGCTTGTGTATTCTTTTCCCGGAGTCCAATTTCCTTGTAACTGTCCTCTATGTCTCTCTACTATGTAGGCATAGGAACAGTAGACACTGAGGTCCAAGTCATCATTTCCTTTTCTGTCTTTCTTTGCCATTATCTGCTCCAATTTCATAAACGTGTCACACGCGGCTCATTCATTTTGTGCAAAGTCAAAATTCAATGTATTGGAAAAAAATTGGAAAAACACTTAGGTACTGTATTGACCATCTGTGTTCTCAGTCTACATCACCCTTCAGTCTCTGGAACTGAAGGTTTAGGGAATTACTAGAAATTATTTGAATTTGGCAAATAATCCCAAATTAACAGGGAAGTTTTATTCTCATCAAAGTTATTCAATGCGAATTGATTGTTCCTGTACATCGTGATGTCACAATATGCTCATCTTTACTTTTGTCGTTTACCAGTTTTTTTTCGCAAATTTTTAGCACTGTAAGGTGGCAGCTGGAAGAGACCTGCTTGGAGTGGATGTGTCACCGAGATACATGGCCTCGGTGACATGACACCATAAAAAAAGCTACAGCACTGATAGCCTTCTTCACTTTACAGTAGGATTTCAGTTGCCAAGAAGAACTCAGCCGTTAATGAATGTACGCTGTTCCATCGCGGAGCACGTCGTGGCATCATGACGTACAGGAACAATCAAACTTTGATGAGAATCAAACTGCCCTTAATTTGACTTTTTAGCACTGTAAGGAGGCAGCTGGACCAGTCTTGGTTGGAGTGGATGTGTCATCGAGGTTCTTGGTCTCGGAGATGTGACACCATAAAAAGGCTCCAACACTGATAGACTGCTTCACTTTACAGTGGCATTTCAGTTGCCAAGTAGGACTCAGACGTCAATGCCCGCTGTGCCATCGCACAGCACGTCGTGGCATCATGACGTACAGGAACAATCAAACTTTGATGAGAATCAAACTGTCCTTAATTTGACTTTTTAGCACTGTAAGGAGGCAGCTGGACCAGTCTTGGTTGGAGTGGATGTGTCATCGAGGTTCTTGGTCTCGGAGATGTGACACCATAAAAAGGCTCCAACACTGATAGACTGCTTCACTTTACAGAGGCATTTCAGTTGCCAAGTAGGACTCAGACGTCAATGCCCGCTGTGCCATCGCTGAGCGCGTTGTGGCATCGCGAGGTACAGGAACAATCAAACTTTGATGAAAATCAAACTTCACTGTTAATTTGGCGTTATTTGACATATTCAAATAATTTCAATAATTCCCTAAAACTCCAGTTCCAGAGACTGAAGGGTGATGTAGACTAAGAACACAGACGGTCAATCCAGTACCAATGTGTTTTTCCAATTTATTCCATCCCATTGATGAAACAGACCGCGTATCTAGCCAATGCTGAGTAAGTGGTTTTTCACAACAAGAAGCGGCTGATTGTAATCTTCCCTGTAACGACGTTCGACCATAATAAGGTGTATTGCGGTTCGTAACAAAACCAAGTCAGTGAAGTCACCTCTAGCTTTTTCTCATCCGCGTCTCTCCTTTCCCTGTGATCACCCTCCACACATCTGTTAACTATCCTCTTGCTCTCATTAAGAATCTGGCAGATCTTGGGGCCGGCACTTCTGGAAAGGTTTACCTTATCCCATTACTAAATTCAGACTTTCTGTTCTGTTTCACATGAACATGTGTGCGACTGTCACTGTTAATTATATCTGGAACAATGTCAGACTCTGTTGTGTCGTGGGACTTTAGTATTATTTAATTGCCATGTATCTTCAGTGACCCATTTTTTTTCTGCGTAGTCTGCATTTCCATACATACAGTATATTCCATGTTCAGGTTTTAGCCATTGTCTAAATCTATGCTTCGTAAACGGATGGGATCCAATTAAAGATAGCCATGAAGTTCAAAGCATGGGAAAGAATGCATTTATGGTGGAAGAGTAGAAAACGAGGTCTTCAGGCCAGTTCCCATTAAAGTGGATCAGACACATGCACAGTAAACCAAGAATTGGAGTGTTTTATGTAAGTAAGCCTCAGGTTATAGTTATGGTGAGACCAGACTTCTGCTTCTGCTTATTCTCAGCTGCGGAGTTCAAAGTGGAGGTGTCCAGGTCTATATAATAGATGGAAAAAGGTTGATGGCTGAAAAACCATTGATCGAGTGGTCATCCAGTAAATTATCATTTACACATTTTAGTTTATATTAGTCATTCTAATTGTCCATATCTGTGCAATGATATCGGGTGAAGGACGAATCATTTTTCCAGGAATATTCTTTCATGAAAAGGTCTTTGGTGCACCCTTGGCACGATGTCTTTCGAAAAGATGGTGATGTGGCAAAAGATCTTTTGCTGTTAAATTTCACTCAAGTAATGATGATCTGATCTGGATAAAATGGTCCTTTTTGATTAACTCTAATAATTATTTTATTTTTAAAGCATCAACATATGAGCAGCACAAATCTGAAAGGACTTTAGTCTAATATGTATGGCCACCTTAACTCATGGATCTCTTACAATCAACAGCTTTTCCTTCAAGGCAGTAGGCTTGATCACACGATATGGACCCATAATGTTCATCAGCCGTCGATATCTACTTATGTCTTCCAAGGGATATTAGCATCATGACATGAGGATAGGCAAAGAGGAACTTCACTTCAAAGTGCTCCAACAGATTCACTGTCAGACTGTGCTAAAAGATTAAAATGTAGAACATTTTTTATAATCCATGCATGGTTCCCTATCTGGAACCCACATTGCCCCATTGCCAACCTCTCATCCCAGCTATTCCTACAGCTATAGGGGTTGTCCTCTACTGGTGACTCTGTTTCCTGTCTAGGTGTCTTGTCAAAAGCTGAGTAGTTTCTTAGTATTTTCCTTGGCACTCTTTCAGAGTAAATTCCTCGACAGCACCAACTGTATATGCCGCTACGCCAATCACATTCCTATAATGTAGCACAACTTTGCGTTTTCTTTGTGAGCCATGGATTGAAAGAAAAAAGAACACCGACAGGATGAAACGTTTTAAACAATAGTGATAAATTCCACCCACTTCCTTCATTGCTCATCAACAAAATCTAACAAAAAACATATATTGTAGAACCAGGGCAAATAATCAAGTGTGTAACATGTAATCCCTTAAAACTACTTTAATTTAAGTTTTTAAATTTTTTAAAAAACACCCTTTCCCAGTGCAGGCAATACCAATATAATATGTCAATATAGTACAAATATCATACAAAAAGGTCTATAACAATAACCTAAGACTATCCCTATACTAATCTGCTATCCCTTCCTAGCAGTGGAGGTTGGCACCCTGATGGATAGCGATTTATTGGCGCCCCCACTCCGCGGTGGCTGTCCCCGACTAGCCCTGTTAAATCCTACTATGCCATAGGTGGGAAAACAATGAGCAGTATAAAGAAATGAAGGGACAGTGCTTATTTATAGAAGGTCATTGTACAAAATTGGATACCCTCCACCATCAAGTGCTAGTCTCGCAAGGAGAAAACTGTGGTGCCAATGCACATTAAGGATTGAGATCCTATAAATCAATGCACCAAATAAGTATTATGGCCACTTCACAGTTTATACAAGACCTATGCACCAATTAGGAGGGATCACATAACCAGGAAATAATCAGTTCAATAGCCTGGTTCAGATAAAAATCATCCGTCCATACTAGATCACATAAGGACTTAAAAATATGTAATTGATAAACATTGATAAATGATTGAAAAGAGCATATCTGGGTGTTATCCCAAACTTAGCTTCCAGCCACAGCCTCGACGCGTTTCCCCATCCACACGGTTCATCAGGAGGCAAAATATGCTAACATTTGCTGCAGCGTCTTCTGTATAAGTAGCTTAGAAAATAAATATGCAAAGGTTATATATGTTTTGCCAATCTGGGATCTTTAATAACTTCAGTTCTGGGTATTATAGATGTGTTCTTCATTACCTTTTCTCTTGGATTGACATACCCTGACTTTAGTGCCATGAGATGAGCAGTTTTGAAAAAAAAAAAACATGACCACGATATTTTCTCCAGGGATGTTCACACTATATGTGGCCACGCATGGTTGTGATAGAATTTGCAGCCAGGGTTTTGCTATAATGTCGCCATAATGTATTTAATTGTGAAAAATTGCACTACCTACCAAAATTTTTGGAAAGCTAAGGATGAACAATTATGTAACACAATGATATAGTAATATTGCACCACACCCAGAAAAATTAGGTTGTCCTAGACTTACATACTAATGGCAAGCCATCTTCAAGCACCGGTCTCCAACCGTGATGACATCCTAATATTATGTACTGTCTTCAAGTCACCTCAGGTGTTTAAATCCTGTTCCAGTCATCTGACCACTGCAGCTAATCACTGGCATCAGCGGTCAGGTGACTGAAGAATGAGATATATTTGCGAGTCCCTGTGCAGACTATAACAGAGACAAAATTGTATCAACATAGGATCAGTGAGTATAACTTCATTTGTTATGACGTTATCTGGTGTTTTTGGTTTACTGCACATGAGTCTTATCTAGTTTAATAAGAACTATACTAAAGACCTCATTTTCTACTCTCTAAAAGACTAAAAGATAATTTTGTAGTGTAGTCCTCATTCGTTGACTGGTTGTCAGCCTGAAAATGGACCTTTTAGCCATATTGCTAACAAAATCTAACATTATAAAAGCCTTAGCCAGTGCTGGCATTTGATGTGTTAAAGCTCAGGCCCTTGATTAGACAAAAGCTGATTTGCAAACAATTGATCTTATTAGGGACTTTGTTTAGACAGTTACACTAGTTATTAAAATTTGGATAAACCACTTGTTATTAGTGATGAGCGGATGAGGCAACATTAGAATTTTCCTGTCCATGCATTTTTTCCTGGGAAATTAAGCTATCCTACCCAAATGTAATATCCCTTATTATGATTTGGAGTCTCTCCAGTCCCCAGAGTATAATAACCGTAATATGTGAAAAATACAAAAAACTCTTATACTCACCCAATCATTTACCTCTCCGGACCCTCCACTCCTTGCCACATCCTATCCAGTCTTCAGATTGTCACCGCTCTCACTGAAATCCCTGTGTCACTCACACTGAGTCATGATGACCTACAGACCTCTGGAGAATTGTGAGCATGCGTGCACGAGGTCATGGTGCATGCTATGACCTTGCGGATGCCATAATGTCATGATGCTATGATCTTTTGCACACAATGCTCCAGGCCTCATGAAATCCAAAAGTCGAGGCCAAGAGTGAGAGGCAGTTGCGAAGATGCGTCGAGGACCGGATGAGTGACGTGGAAGGGTCGAAGAGGTGAATGGTAAGGTGAGTATAAGGATTTTTTTACATTTTAGTGGCCTTTTAAGGTTAAGAAATTCTTAATCTGTTGATTGTGGGGGTCCCAACAGTGAGAGACAGATCAGATATTTATGGTACAGAGCAAAAAAAATATTGAACGTACCAGAGCAGTAAAGTACAAGCACGGGGCAGTACACTGGACACTGATGGGTGAGGACACCCAGAGACTGCAGGCTGAGCACCCAAGGTCTGCTAGCGTCCTACTACTTGTCTATTATGGCAAAACGTTTTAATACATTTGCATAGAATGGGACTCAATGACAGGCAAATACAACTTTATTGGCATGCAGTTCTGTTATGATCCGGTGGTAGGACCTGATAGGTAAACCTGAATAGTAGGACAAGATCTGGGAATGTGGAACTATACCGACCGCAATCCTGATCCTATCCACACACACTAAAGGCAGCCGTGGAGCGTTACCTAAAAACCTAGACGCCTCTTCACAGCCTGAGAAACTAGCTACCCCTAGAGAGAAAGCAAAGCCTTACTTGCCTCAGAGAAATAACCCCAAAGTTTAGACAGCCCCCCCACAAATAATAACGGTGAGTTAAGGTGAAAATACAAACGTAGGAATGAAAAACAGGTTTAAGCAAATGAGGCCCGCTAACACTAAATAGACAGAAGATAGCAGGGATCTGTGCAGTCGGTACAAAAACTATCAAAAACTATCCACGCAGAAAGTACAAGAACCCCCACACCGACTCACGATGTGAGGGGCGCACTTCTGCTCCCCAGAGCTACCAGCAAGCGAAAAATCACATATAAGCAAGCTGGACTGAACACATCATATACTGAGAAACATATTCAAGGAAACAATGAGCAAAAAGAACTAGCAAGACTTAGCTTCTCAGAAATAGACAGGTCACCAGGAAAATCCAGGAGAGGTCAGAACCAGTACTGAATACAACGACAGCAGGCAACAAATAAAGGTCCAGGTGGAGTTAAATAGGAACCAGCATAGCAGGAAATGAGGCAGCTGAGCCCAGCTCCAGACCCACAATATCGCTAAAGGCCACCAGAGGGAACCCAGACGGAATTCACAACAGTACCCCATCCTTGAGGAGGGGTCACCGAACCCTCACCAGAGCCCCCAGGCCGATCAGGACGAGCCAAATGAAAGGCACGAACCAAATCGGCCGCATGGACATCAGAGGCGACAACCCAGGAATTATCCTCCTGACCATAGCCCTTCCATTTAACTAAGTACTGAAGCTTCCGTCTCGAAACACGAGAATCCAAGATCTTCACCACATACTCTAATTCTCCCTCGACCAACACCGAAGCAGGAGGGTCAACAGAAGGAACCACAGGCACCACATATCTCCGCAACAATGACCTATGGAACACATTGTGAATGGCAAATGATGCTGGGAGGTCCAAACGAAATGACACAGGGTTGAGGATTTCCAGAATCTTATAAGGACCGATGAAACGAGGCTTGAACTTAGGAGAGGAAACCTTCATCGGAACATAACGAGAAGACAACCATACCAAATCCCCCACACGAAGTCGGGGACCCACACAGCGACGGCGGTTAGCAAAGCGCTGAGCCTTCTCTTGTGACAATGTCAAATTGTCCACCACATGGTTCCAAATCTGCTGCAACCTATCCACCACAGAATCCACCCCAGGACAGTCAGAAGGCTCAACCTGACCTGAGGAAAAACGAGGATGAAAACCAGAATTGCAATAAAAAGGCGAAACCAAAGTAGCAGAACTAGCCCGATTATTGAGGGCGAACTCAGCCAATGGCAAAAAAGTCACCCAATCATCCTGATCCGCAGAAACAAAACATGTCAGATAAGTCTCCAAGGTCTGATTAGTTCGTTCGGTTTGGCCATTCGTCTGAGGATGGAAGGCCGATGAAAAAGATAATTCAATGCCCATCTTAGCACAAAAGGACCGCCAAAATCTGGACACAAACTGGGATCCTCTGTCAGACACAATATTCTCAGGAATATCATGCAAACGAACCACATTCTGAAAAACAGTGGAACCAAATCGGAGGAGGAAGGCAGCTTAGGCAAGGGCACCAAATGGACCATTTTAGAAAAACGATCACAAACCACCCAGATAACAGACATCTTCTGAGAGACTGGAAGATCCGAAATAAAATCCATGGAAATATGCGTCCAGGGCCTCTTCGGGACAGGTAAAGGCAAAAGCAGTCCACTGGCACGAGAACAGCAGGGCTTGGCCCGAGCACAAATCCCACAGGACTGCACAAAGGAACGCACATCCCCCGACAAGGAAGGCCACCAAAAGGACCTAGCCACCAAATCCCAGGTACCAAAAATCCCAGGATGACCCGCCAACACTGAAGAATGAACCTCGGAAATGACTCTACTGGTCCATCTATCCGGGACAAACAGTCTCTCCGGTGGACAATGGTCAGGTCTATTGGCCTGAAATTCCTGCAGTACCCGTCGTAAATCAGGGGAGATGGCAGACAAAATCACCCCCTCTCTGAGGACACCAGCCGGTTCAGAAACTCCCGGAGAGTCAGGCACAAAGCTCCTAGAAAGAGCATCAGCCTTCACGTTCTTCGAACCCGGAAGGTATGAAACCACGAAATCGAAACGGGAGAAAAACAGCGACCATCGAGCCTGTCTAGGATTTAGCCGTTTAGCAGACTCGAGATAAGTCAAATTCTTGTGATCCGTCAAGACCACCACACGATGTTTGGCTCCCTCTAGCCAATGTCGCCACTCCTCAAATGCCCATTTCATTGCCAACAACTCCCGATTACCAACATCATAATTCCGCTCGGCAGGCGAAAACTTTCTTGAAAAGAAAGCACATGGCCTCATCACAGAGCCATCAGAGCTTCTCTGTGACAAGACAGCCCCAGCTCCAATCTCAGAAGCATCAACCTCGACCTGGAAGGGCAGAGAGACATCCGGCTGACGCAAGACAGGAGCCGAAGAGAACCGACGTTTGAGCTCCTGAAAGGCCTCCACGGCTGCAGGAGACCAATTCGTCACATCAGAACCCTTCTTGGTCAAATCCGTCAAAGGCTTAACCACACTGGAAAAATTAGTGATGAAGCGACGGTAAAAATTAGCAAAACCCAAGAACTTCTGAAGACTCTTTACCGATGTAGGTTGAGTCCAGTCATAAATAGCCTGGACCTTGACTGGATCCATCTCAATGGTAGAAGGAGAAAAAATAAAGCCCAAAAAAGAAACCTTCTGGACTCCGAAGAGACATTTAGAGCCCTTCACAAACAAGGCATTGGCTCACAGGACCTGAAATACCATCCTGACCTGTTTCACATGAGACTCCCAATCATCAGAAAAGACCAAAATATCATCCAGGTACACAATCATAAACCTATCCAGATATTCTCGGAAGATGTCGTGCATGAAGGACTGGAACACAGAAGGGGCATTAGAAAGCCCAAAAGGCATCACCAAGTACTCAAAATGGCCTTCGGGCATATTGAATGCTGTTTTCCATTCATCGCCCTGCTTTATACGCACAAGATTATACGCTCCACGAAGATCTATCTTGGTGAACCAACTGGCCCCCCTAATCCGAGCAAACAGATCGGACAACAGTGGCAAAGGATACTGAAATTTGACCGTGATGTTATTTAGAAGGCGATAATCTATACAGGGTCTCAGAGAACCATCCTTCTTGGCCACAAAAAAAGAACCCCGCACCCAATGGGGACGAGGACGGGCGAATATGCCCCTTCTCTAAAGACTCCTTGATATAACTCCGCATAGCGGCATGTTCTGGTACAGACAAATTAAAAAGTCGTCCCTTAGGGAACTTACTACCAGGAATCAAATTTATGGCGCAATCACAATTCCTATGAGGAGGTAGGGCACTGGACTTGGGCTCATCAAATACATCCTGGTAGTCCGACAAAAATTCAGGGACTTCAGAAGGAGTAGAAGAAGCAATAGACACCAAAGGAGCATCGCCATGAATCCCCTGGCAACCCCAACTTGACACAGACATTGCTTTCCAATCCAGGACTGGATTATGAGCCTGCAGCCATGGCAGACCTAACACGACAACATCATGCAAATTATGTAACACAAGAAAGCGAATCACCTCCTGATGTGCAGGAGTCATGCACATGGTCACTTGAGCCCAGTACTGAGGTTTATTCTTGGCCAATGGCGTGGCATCAATTCCCTTTAGTGGAATAGGGAATTGCAAAGGCTCCAAGATAAAACCACAGCGCCTGGCAAAAGACAAATCCATCAAATTCAGGGCAGCACCTGAATCCACAAAAGCCATAACTGAGTAGGATGACAGAGAGCAAATCAAAGTAACAGACAAAATGAATTTAGGCTGTACAGTACCAATGGTGACAGACTTAGCGAAGTTTTTTATGCGCTTAGAACAATCTGAGATAACATGAGCAGAATCACCACAGTAAAAGCACAACCCATTCTGACGTCTGTGATTTTGCCGTTCAATTCTGGTCAGAATCCTGTCACATTGCATAGACTCAGGCTTCTGCTCAGAAAATACCGCCAGATGGTGCACTGGTTTGCGCTCCTGTAAGCGCCGATCAATCTGAATGGCCAAAGACATTGACTCATTCAGACTCGTAGGCGTGGGGAACCCCACCATAACATCCTTAATGGCTTCAGAAAGACCCTTTCTGAAAATCGCTGCCAGGGCACACTCATTCCATTGAGTGAGCACAGACCATCATCCTGACCCTGGGAGAGAGCCAGCAAAACCTTTTCTGCTTGGTCTACCAGATTAGGTTCCTCATAAAGCACTCCAAGTGCCAGAAAAAACGCATCCACATTTTGCAATGCAGGATCTCCCGGCACCAGAGAGAATGCCCAATCTTGAGGGTCACCACGCAACAAAGAAATAATAATTTTAACTTGCTGAACCGAATCACCAGAGGAACGAGGTCTCAGAGAAAGGAATAATTTGCAATTATTTTTAAAGTTCAAAAACCTAGATCTGTCTCCGGAGAACAGCTCAGGAATAGGTATCTTAGGCTCTGACATAGGACTGCGGACTACATAATCCTGAATGCCTTGTACCCTAGCAGTGAGATGATCCACACTAGAAGACAGACTCTGAAGGTCCATAGCTGCAGCTGAATTCTGAACCACCCAGAGATTAAGGGGAGGAGAGAGGCTAGACACACTGCAGAGGAAAAAAAAAATGAACTCAGGATTTCTCTTATCCCTCTTTTGCGATGCATTAACTCTTTATTGGCCTGCTGTACTGTTATGATCCGGTGGTAGAATCACCAAACTGACCTGATAGGTAAACCTGAATAGTAGGACAAGCTCCGGGAATGTGGAATTATACCGACCGCAATCCTGATCCTATCCACACACACTAAAGGCAGCCGTGGAGCGTTACCTAAAAACCTAGATGCCTCTTCACAGCCTGAGAAACTAGCTACCCCTAGAGAGAAATCAAAGCCTCACTTGCCTCAGAGAAATAACCCCAAAGTTTAGACAGCCCCCCACAAATAATAACGGTGAGTTAAGGGGAAAATACAAACGTAGGAATGAAAAACAGGTTTAAGCAAATGAGGCCCGCTAACACTAAATAGACAGAAGATAGTAGGGATCTATGCGGTCGGTACAAAAACTATCAAAAACTATCCACGCAGAAAGTACAAGAACCCCCACACCGACTCACGATGTGAGGGGCGCACTTCTGCTCCCCAGAGCTACCAGCAAGCGAAAAATCACATATAAGCAAGCTGGACTGAACACATCATATACTGAGAAACATATTCAAGGAAACAATGAGCAAAAAGAACTAGCCAGACTTAGCTTCTCAGAAATAGACAGATCACCAGGAAAATCCAGGAGAGGTCAGAACCAGTACTGAATACAACGACAGCAGGCAACAAATAAAGGTCCAGGTGGAGTTAAATAGGAACCAGCATAGCAGGAAATAAGGCAGCTGAGCCCAGCTCCAGACCCGAAATATCGCTAAAGGCCACCAGAGGGAACCCAGACGGAATTCACAACACAGTTCCATACATTGAGGACATACATTTGGCAAATGGTCTTACCAAATGTACTACCTAATCCTAGTGTCAGTCCAGCCTAACATTGAAACATTTGCAGCACCCCAGAGTCCTGGTCGTTGCAGTACTGTGGCTCCGCCACTATGGGGAGCTATGGTGCGTCTGATGGCACTGAAGGAGTTCATCTGATCAGGTATCACAGACACCAATACATTTCACAGCTGGGCCTCCGGGGGGAGCTAAGGGTGCTATTCATTAGGCCACTCCCCACCATAGTGGGTAAACTGGGGGTCAGGCAGGAAGTTAGATTAGAAAGCTGACTGGGTTGGAACCAGGCAACACCTGGTGGCAGAGGGTGTTGCAGGGGAAGATACAGTAGGGTCTCTGTCAGGGGTGGGATCCTGACAGAGGCTTGGCAACTTGAACGAACGTAACGGGACCGCGCCTGCTCCGGATAGCGGCGGTGCCCAAGAAAGGATTAGAAGAGAAATAGATTGTGCTGAGTGAGAAACGAGATCACGCAAAGGAGAAACACCAGTAGGGGTCGTGCTGTAAGACCGGAGCAACACCCTACTGAGGCGCACTACCGGTGGCCGGAACGCCGAGGGAGTATCATAACATTCAGCTTCAAGCAATACTCTAAACAGCGGCAGGACAGTCAGTCTAAGGCGGGCTGTCTAACTCAAATCACCTATGCAGTCTTGGGGGGCAACTTGTGGAGAGGGGCGACTCTAGGGTCCCGGAAGAGCTCCGAGCCTACCCGTCAAACGGGTGCCGTCCCAACCAGAACAACAGGGAGGGACGGAGGATTAGAAGAACATCATTTAATCGAGTTGTGAGGGAACTTAAGAAACAGACACAACGGTTGTGGGGACTTTCCGTAAGCACAGCAGGGAAGGACCACAACACATAGCGCTAGAAGGAAGGCACCGATTTCCACCTGTGAGGAGAACTCTGGAGGTGCCATTGGACCGGCTGGACTTGCGCAGCCTGGTGAACCGTACTCTGGACTGTGGACTCAGAGATCTTCAGTAAAGAGGTAAAGAGACTGCAACCTTGTGTCCTCGTTATTTACTGCACCACACCACCACTACCATCATCCACTCCTAGTAATCCCCTGTGCGCCCCACGGCAGGGTCACGGACCGGGGCCTAGCCGCCGTGACAACCCCAGAGCAGAGACTCAGAGGCCCGGTACCGGGTACCCCTCGGCCCTGCGGCAGTGGGGGCGTTACAACTTGGCGTCACGAACAGGATCTACTTAAGCCTGAAGAATCAGGTCATGTGTGCCTTGGAACTGTGATTTGACGTGCTTGTACTGTACTTTATTACAAGGACTGTGTGTTGCCACTTGCCGCTAAAAGTTACCGCCAAAACCGCCGCCATTGCAGCGCTAAGGAGAGCGCGGGAGAAGAAGAAGGGCGTGGAGTAGGCGGAGGCAGGCTGGAAAGCGCGAACGACAATGGCCGCCCAGTCCAAATATTTCTGTGTCCCGCGGACGTGTCCGTCAACAGCCGAGGTCCGCCTCCTGATCCTGTTTGGAGGGTGGAGACCATGGAGACGGGGCCGCCCACGAAAGAGACCGCGGGAAGAGGACATTGGAGAAAAGGCAAAGATGGCGACACCAGGAACACCGCGTGGGACTGACCCGATCCGGCCTGAGGCTGCGCAACCCGACACAGCCCCAGAAGCGCCAACGCTGCGGGGTCTGACCCTCACGGAGCCACCGGTGGGCCGACCCCCTTTGCCGCTGTCTGAGGAGTGTGTGGCTGCAGCCGAGGCCCGACAGCTAGCCCGCCGGCTGGAGGCTGATGCCCGCGTGCTTACTCGGCTGGGCCAGCCCACGGAGGTCCGTTTGTCCCCAGTGTCCCCTGTTCCCTCCCACCTGGCCGCGGCTGGAGGTACGCTACAGACACCGGACCTGAAGATCATGCCGGACGCCGAACATCTACGGCGTCTGATGGCAGCATGGCGGAGCCGGCCCCAGCCTGCAGCGCCGATTGACTTGGTCAGAGCTCCGGAGATCCCGCCGTCACACTGGGGTGTGGTAGTGTCTTTTAACTCCCGGCACGGGAGAGGAGTCATCCAGGAGATTGGAGAGCCGCTGCAGGTCCGTGTCGATCGGGAGGAGGTGGAGCCCTGCGGCAGGAGGTTCGCTCGTGATTTGGAGCCGGGTGACGCCGTGACCTACACGAGGTGGAGGAGGGAAGCTGGTGAGACGGGCTGGATAGCCCGAGGCGTACAGCGATGCATTGCCCTCCAGGCTGCTGCCGGAACACCGGAAGAAGATGATCCCGTGAGGGAAGCAGCAGAGCCCGGCCCCGCGGAACCTCGAGAAGCCCGGCCTCGCCGTGCCCCGGAGGGACGTGTGCACCTGCCAGTGAGAAGGGCCTCCCGGCGAGGGATCTTGTCGCTGCGGGGACCAGAACCGCTCCCTGGCTCACCAGTACGATCCGTTGGCCTGGTGAGGCCAGATCGGAAACCACCTTCCTCTCCGAAAGACGAGTAAGCATAATTGCTTTATTAATATGTACATAGTTTTTAACTGTTTGTTTCCTGTTTGGCTGCTAACCCGCTCAGGGTAAACTTTTAAAGGGATCCTTTTGTTGACCCGGGATCCCTATTGTTTTGTTTGTTTTTCCAAAGTTTTTGCACAAGTTTTAGAACTGCTGAAATCATGAACAGTGCATGATCCGAACTTCTTGTATATAGTTTGCACCTTATTAAAGGCGCTCCCTACTGGTTTTACTTAAAGAAGGACTCTTTGTGAAGATACCACACTGGAACCTTTGCTGAGTATGGACTGGTAGCTTGAGAAGATATGCTACCTCATAGAGACTTGGTCCCCTCTTAAAGGGGATGTTCATTTGTGCACGAAAACCGTGATATTGCTTTAAGATAAGTAGCAATAATGCTTTGACGACAGAAAGTGATGATGATGTTTATATGAACAAGATATATGTATTTGACTAGTTAAATTGTGAAGAAAATACTGATGATGTTCTCTGAGAAGGAAAAGGTGAAAGATAGAAGAAGGATGCAGTGGGCCCGTAGGGATAGACGTGGTGTCCAGCATGCAAGAAAGAAAGAAAGAAAGAAAGAAAGAAAGAAAGAAAGAAAGAAAGAAAGAAAGAAAGAAAGATAATGAGAAGGCTAAATGTTCAAAAGAAAATGTTTTGATAATGTTGATAGATAGTTAGGATAGAAGGTAAACCCTGAGTCCTCATAGGAGTCATGTAGAGATGGCTCAGTGCTCTTGAACTGAAAGTAATGTTATGTTCTATACTGTGTATAGTAGTTGAAAAGGCAGAAGGCCCTGGCTGAACGGGGCGGTCCTGTAACTGAAAGGAGAGGCAGTAGGTCTGGTGCCGATAGGACAGGCGGTCCTGCAGATTTAAATAAGGGGAATGAAAAAGTTAAATTACCTTATAATGTGATTATAGGAAGGTCTTTAGTGGATTTAGAGTGTATGTCCTTAAAGGCAATGTTAAATTATTGTTCAACGATTTTGCACTTAGTAGAATACCCGGTTGGGTAACAGGAGTTATTTATAGCCTGTAATTTATAATGTTAACCATGTTTGTAACGTTCAAGTGTCCTTACCTCCCATAAAGGGAAGCCTGTTCAAGTATACTTATTGTTATTACACTCAACAAAATTGTATGTCTTTTTGCTAACTTGTATTGTTGTTTTCTTCCCAGTCCCGGAGTACTGTGTTTAACCAGGGGGGAGTGCAGCGCCCCAGAGTCCTGGTCGTTGCAGTACTGTGGCCCGCCACTATGGGGAGCTATGGTGCGTCTGATGGCACTGAAGGAGTTCATCTGATCAGGTATCACAGACACCAATACATTTCACAGCTGGGCCTCCGGGGGGAGCTAAGGGTGCTATTCATTAGGCCACTCCCCACCATAGTGGGTAAACTGGGGGTCAGGCAGGAAGTTAGATTAGAAAGCTGACTGGGTTGGAACCAGGCAACACCTGGTGGCAGAGGGTGTTGCAGGGGAAGATACAGTAGGGTCTCTGTCAGGGGTGGGATCCTGACAGAGGCTTGGCAACTTGAACGAACGTAACGGGACCGCGCCTGCTCCGGGTAGCGGCGGTGCCCAAGAAAGGATTAGAAGAGAAATAGATTGTGCTGAGTGAGAAACGAGATCACGCAAAGGAGAAACACCAGTAGGGGTCGTGCTGTAAGACCGGAGCAACACCCTACTGAGGCGCACTACCGGTGGCCGGAACGCCGAGGGAGTATCATAACATTCAGCTTCAAGCAATACTCTAAACAGCGGCAGGACAGTCAGTCTAAGGCGGGCTGTCTAACTCAAATCACCTATGCAGTCTTGGGGGGCAACTTGTGGAGAGGGGCGACTCTAGGGTCCCGGAAGAGCTCCGAGCCTACCCGTCAAACGGGTGCCGTCCCAACCAGAACAACAGGGAGGGACGGAGGATTAGAAGAACATCATTTAATCGAGTTGTGAGGGAACTTAAGAAACAGACACAACGGTTGTGGGGACTTTCCGTAAGCACAGCAGGGAAGGACCACAACACATAGCGCTAGAAGGAAGGCACCGATTTCCACCTGTGAGGAGAACTCTGGAGGTGCCATTGGACCGGCCGGACTTGCGCAGCCTAGTGAACCGTACTCTGGACTGTGGACTCAGAGATCTTCAGTAAAGAGGTAAAGAGACTGCAACCTTGTGTCCTCGTTATTTACTGCACCGCACCACCACTACCATCATCCACTCCTAGTAATCCCCTGTGCGCCCCACGGCAGGGTCACGGACCGGGGCCTAGCCGCCGTGACAACCCCAGAGCAGAGACTCAGAGGCCCGGTACCGGGTACCCCTCGGCCCTGCGGCAGTGGGGGCATTACACATTGATGTCGAAAATAAGACACAATAGCTCGTAAACAAATTGAATAAACTTTTTGATTAACTTTTTGTCCCCCCTTCCAAAACAATAGTCATTGGGGGATAAACCGAGAAAATCACTATGTTCGCATACCAAAAACAATGAGCCAACATAACGCCATACATATTTATTAGTTTTCCTAACTTCTAAGACAAGCTGCAGATATTTTACCCATGTAAGAATAAATTTAGATTGATCGATATTACTGTAACAATTGAGTGATTACTGAGTGGGTTTTATAGCTGACAAGAGACGCGGCACGTCTTATTTGCAAGAATGATTAAGAGACAAATCTGTGAATCACCGAAATACAGGTGCCCACACATGGTTTCATTGTCATTGAAATTTAACTAATTCTAACACCATCTGTGCTCAAACATATTTTCTGTTTAAAATGGAGTACGAGGCACTTAAATAAAGATTATTCAATATTGTGATTTAAACAAATGCATTGCTTCTTATCAGCCATAATGAGAATAATACAATTATGCTACGATATAATAATCTCTCCTCCGTCGTGCATGACCATAAAGTGGACCTACCAGGACCTAATATCAGAAGTCAGGGACACAAGTTTACTGCTAAATCCTATATATTTGTATTATGGTCACATGTAAAGGGAAAGTGACAGCGGATACATGCTTCATATTCCATAGCTATCATCTGTCTGATTTCAGCCATTTATGTTTGACTGTGAAACATCACAGTGTTTCAGAGAAGAACATACTCTAATATCCGATGGGGACCGAGCCACATGGGAGACTAGTCAGACCGGTAGGTCCCCAGTGGCTTCTCTGCCTGCCCGTCCGCTGCCCTGGAGTGACAAGTCTCCTCCTAAATGCATGTATAGGGAGAGACCTGTCAGTCATTGGCAGTGGGTGGGGAGAAGCTGCCGGGGTCCATCCTCCTTGACTAGTCTTCTGTGCTGCTCGGTCCCGAGTGGGTATTGAAGTATGTACATGGGTGAAATCGTACAGCCAGCGTCTGATACATGCGACTCATGGATCAGGCAACATGTATCCGCTGTCAGGTTCCCTTCATAGATTTTTTTTAAAGTGGACATCTTTTTTGGAAAAATATCAAAGTTTTTGGTGCAGGTGAAGGCTAACAAAGGGAACCTGCAGAATGTATCTCTAAATTCAGCCTCCTAGCAACGTTTATAATCACCCCCTTCGTATAGTCAAATGTTGCAGCAAATAGCAAAAAAAATAAGTTTGATTTTAATTAATGTCATATTTAAATTACTAGTCTAGTCGGAGAGACAGCGACCCATCCAGGTACAGTCAAGAAGAATCTGCTGACCCATACTGTTGCCATTGACATACCAACCTCTGCCAGATTTCGAGAGCAGAGAGGAAAAGAAGCCAAGACTTGTGGCGGTTATGGATCCAGCTTGTCTGTTCCTGATAAATGGTCGCCTCTACGACTAGTCAAAGCCATTTAAATACTTTGTTTTGGGACTAATTGCTGCATCACTTGGGAATGCTAAGGAGGTGATTGGAAACATTACTAGGAGACTGATAGGAATAATTCCTAAAGATGGGATGGGTCATCTTGAAGAATATAATAAATGGCAGTGATAACAAAAAAGTGATTTCTTGACCAGTCATATATTTTCTTCCACTTGCCACATAATATACGGAACCTTTAACCCATTTTGGAGACATTATGAAAAGTCCAAGAAGACGACAAGATGAATAGACAGACACACACTGTGCGGATAAATACACATTTACCTACTGGAAATTCTATTACATCCCATTATAAATTAATGAGTATTATTATGGATTGATTTGTTTCCTATTTTGCAGGTACAACAGCTTACACTCTTCTGGGATGATGTTCTACTCACTTTCTGTGGAAATTTTTGCCTTTTCTTCCATAAGAGCATTATTGAGGTCAGTCACTGATTTTGAAGGAGAGGGCTGGGATCACAATCTTCATTAGTTCAAAGGTGTTGGATGAGGCTGAGGTCCGGGCTCCGTGTTACCGGTCATGTCTTCTCACCAAACTCCCCCTCCGTGTCTTTATGGGTCTTGACCATTGGGCACAGTCATGGGGGACAGAAAGGGGCCTTCCCTAACTGTTCACACAAAGTTGGAAGCATAAAATAATCCTAAATGTCTTGTCTTGTGCTAAAGCATTAAGATTTTCCTTCACTGAAGCTAAGGGGTCTAGGCCAACTCGTGAAAACTACCCCATAGCATTATCTCTGCTCCACCAAACTTTCCAGCTGGCACAGTGCAGTCAGGCAGGTAACGTTCTCTTGGCATTCACCAATTCCAGACTCATCCATCAGACCACAAATAAAAAAGTGTGAATCATCACTCCAAACTCTTTACACCACTCCATCTGACGCTCGGTATTGTGCATGGTCAGCCATGAAGCTCCTGGCGGGGGGCTCAGTATTTGTGCTGATGTTAATACCAGAGAAGGACTGGTCTGTGTAGTTATGGAGTTAGCAGAACGTTGGCGACTTTTCAGCCCTCTGCTCCTCAGCATTTGGCCCCCCACTCAGTAACATTACAGGGTCTCTACTTCGTGGCTGAGTTGCTGCTGGTCCTTCCACTTCTCAGTAATATCACTCAAGTCACAGGTGATAGGGGAAGATTTTGGAGGTAAGAAATGTCATAAAGTTGAATATGCAGGGAAACGATGACTGTAAAAGCCAAACGGTGCAACATTTTTAATGAAACCCAATTGCAAAAATGACTTTTAGACCCAAATACATACATTTAAGCAAAAAAAGAAAATATCCCTAAATATGGACGTCCCCTTTAAGTTAATCTCTGAACACCACAAATGCAGGGAAAGCTCTTGGTGCATAAACTGAACATATCTATAGGGTCTCTTGACCCCATATACGATGAAAGTGTGACCCTTGGGCATGAATTGGTAGGTAAGTGTTAGCATAACGTTTTTACTCTATGGAATAGTAAAGAAAAAAAAAAGTCTGAATCTGCAGGTATAAGCAAGAAAATACTCCCAACATGTACCTGTAATGGACGGCTCCGACTTGATGTCAACAGAATCTATATAATGTAATGCATGTGACAGAGGCACACAGTCAACAGATGGACGCAAGCGATGTGACCGATGAGTGCAAACTCAACAAACTTTCTAGAAAACGTGAGAAAGCGCCACCAAGACCCAACAAAACCATCACATCTATGCAATCTTCAAACACTGTTTCTAGAACAAGACGTGGGAAATTCCTCCATTGCATCACGCTATAATGGGTTTTTAACAGACCATTACGACATCTCTACCTGGATGTGAAAATATTTGCACAAGAAAGAGACAGCAAGTATCCCAGATCTGTTCTTACATACCTCACAATAGCAGTGCGTGCCCCGCGAAAGAAGACATGGCAAATCCCCAGAGTTACCTGTCCTCCACCTTTAGCATCGGCTGAAAGCTGGCTCTTAATGCAGCCATTCCTCAAGACAAGTGCATGTCTTTGTATTGACACAGATTTCTTAATGGTACATTAAACATATTTCAAGGACAATCCAATACTTCTTTAAGTGAAATAATCCCGGAAGTGAGCTCCCATCAGGCTTTCTGCAATTATTCCCAAATATAAGGACTGGGCAGGAGGATGCTACAATTATGCCTCATTTATCTTGCAGAGGAATCTAAATGACAGTGCTGAAATAATGAGTTACATAGGTCCACATTTATGGTAGAGGAGAACCAAGACCGATAGATAGATAGATAGATAGATAGATAGATAGATAGATAGATAGATAGATAGATAGATAGATAGATAGATAGATGATAGATAGATAGATAGATAGATAATAAGATATAATATATTATTATATTATATAATATGATATAATAAGAATTGCATTGCTGCTCTAGAAAAAAAAATTAAAATGAAGATACATAGAGCATAAATTGGCTATTTCATGTGTGCCCAAAAGTCATTGACAAGGTGACCTTCTTTGCTGGGAACCTAACCTAATATAATACCTCTCCTGGGCTGATAGTCTACAATTATATGGATAGGTAGGAACGAGCTGTGATTAAAACCACCTGTGATTGTCTCCCTTCCTAGTACAATATTCCCCATCCAGGGTCCCTTCCTGGTATAATATCCCTCATCCTAAGCCCCTTCCTGGTATAATGCCACCTATCTTGGGCCCCTTCCTGGTATAATGTCCTCCATCCTGACCCCTTTCTAGCATAATGTCCCTCATCCTAGACCTCTTCCTGGTATAATGCCACCTATCCTGGGCCCCTTCCTGGTATAATGTCCCTCATCCTAGACCCCTTTCTGGTATAATGTCATCTATCCTGGGTCCTTCCTAGTATAATGTCCTCCATACTGACCCCTTTCTAGCATAATGTCCCTCATCCTAGACCCCTTCCTGGTATAATACCACCTATCCTGGGCCATTTCCTGGTATAATGTCCCTAATCCTAGACCCCTTCCTGCTGTAATGTCATCTATCCTGGGCCCCTTCCTAGTATAATGTCCTCCATCCTGACCCCTTTCTAGCATAATGTCCCTCATCCTAGACCCCTTCCTGGTATAATGCCACCTATCCTGGGCCCTTTCCTGGTATAATGTCCCTCATCCTAGACCCCTTCCTGGTATAATGTCATCTACCCTGGGCCCCTTCCTAGTATAATGTCCTCCATACTGACCCCTTTCTAGCATAATGTCCCTCATCCTAGACCTCTTCCTGGTATAATGCCACCTATCCTGGGCCCCTTCCTGGTATAATGTCCCTCATCCTAGACCCCTTCATGGTATAATGTCATCTATCCTGGGCCCCTTCCTAGTATAATGTCCTTCATACTGACCCCTTTCTAGCATATTGTCCCTCATCCTAGACCCCTTCCTGGTATAATGCCACCTATCCTGGGCCCTTTCCTGGTATAATGTCCCTCATCCTAGACCCCTTCCTGGTATAATGTCATCTATCCTGAGCCCCTTCCTAGTATAATGTCCTCCATCCTGACCCCTTTCTAGCATAATGTCCCTCATCCTAGACCCCTTCCTGGTATAATGTCACCTATCCTGGGCCCTTTCCTGGTATAATGTCCCTCATCCTAGACCCCTTCCTGGTATAATGCCACCTATCTTGGCCCCTTCCTGGTATAATGATCCTCATCCTAGGCCCTTCCTGGTATAATGTTCCCCATCCTGGCTCTTTTCTGGTATAATGTCACCCATCTATGTGCCTCTCCATGATACATACATTCATGGATATCGGAGGTATCTCTTAATTTAATTCTTGATTTCTCTGTCGGTCCTCTTGAAAGTCCCCAGTGTTTGATGTCTTTTAGGACTCTCAATTGTCATCAATTTTTTATATCTACTAAAGATAACATTTTTCAGTCGCTTGGGGCATTCCTGACATGAGTAGTAGGTCATCATGTAGTAGACATTTGTCTTCTTGGATGTCTGCCATCATTAGACACTACGTAGCAAGAAAACCACCCTCGGTGACCCATGATTGTTCAAGGTGCTCACATGCCTTCTGCAAATATTACAAAACCACTTGGGGAACTTCATATTGGTTCCCCGTGATCATTATATTGCAAATGTCCGATGAATCAGCAACTTCAAAAGCTCCAACTCCATTTCGTAGGACTGTGCTTTAACAATATCCCCGGCCACACAGTCTTATCAGGCGATAAAGCCGTGTCAACAGAATGATTTCATGTACCAATAGACAATAATGCGCAGACGGTTCATTTTCCAGCAGACACACCTTCACCTAATCATTTCCTTTGGAAGCGCTGTATAAATAATGCTGGTTACACAATGCTCGCAGGCCAGGTGTGGCAATGTACAGGAGGAATGTGCACTGATGAATTATGGTTGAATAGCATCATCCCGCTTTATGGCCGTCATAACCTACTTAAGCAATTGCATGTCTAGAAGTCATAAGGCAATTGTTCTACCCTCTTATCACTGATTCTTATCAGGACAGAAATTAGAAAAATGGCTAGACAGGGCAATGAGAAGCTGGCACGAAACGGGCTAAATTCCAGATGTCCAACTGGTGGCAAGAAGCTGCATGCCACCAAGTGCTTCACGTATGTGACATCTAACTTTTAGACTTTGTATCCCTGACCTAATGCTCTGTGGATATGGAAAGACACAAAGGGAATGCTAGAGGCGGAGGGCAATATATAATCAGTGCTGAGCCATGGAAAGTCGCTGGTAGAAACATTCAAAGAGGGTGGCAAAAGGACATGGATGCAAGTAGAAATTGCCAAGCTAATTCAGAGCTCCGAGGGGGGGTCACTATTAGAAAAAATGAGTGCCATATAGATAGCACAGGGGTACAGGGCTGGAATTAGGAAAGGCAAATTGGGCATTTCCTCAAAGCCTGCATGTCTTAAAGAAAAGAAATCCCAGGAGGAAACAGAAACTCTAGTATTATTTACCACTGTATGGTTCTACTATTTGGGAGGTTAAAGTGTATTTAAGGAGAATATTTGTATCTGTCTCTAGCTTCTCCCCACTCCATAGAATCTTATAGACAGCAACTGTCATCTAGTTCAGTAATGGAAGCAGAATATGTGTCTGCCTCTAGCTCCTCCCTCCTCCATAGAATCTTATGAGCAGCAACTGTCATCTATATCCATAACGGCAGCAGAATATCTGTGTCTGTCTGTACCTCCTCCCTCCTCCATAGAATCTTATGAGCAGCAACTGTCATCTATGTCCATAACGGCAGCAGAATATCTGTGTCTGTCTGTACCTCCTCCCTCCTCCATAGAATCTTTGAGCAGCAACTGTCATCTATATCCCTAACGGCAGCAGAATATCTGTGTCTGTCTGTACCTCCTCCCTCCTCTATAGAATCTTATGAGCAGCAACTGTCATCTATATCCATAATGGCAGCAGAATATCTGTGTCTGTCTGTACCTCCTCCCTCCTCCATAGAATCTTATGAGCAGCAACTGTCATCTATATCCATAACGGCAGCAGAATATCTGTCTCTCCCTATCTCCTCCTCTCTATAGAATCCTATAGGCAGCAACTGTCATCTATATCAGCAATAACAGCATAATATCTGTGTCTGTCTGTACCTCCTCCCACCTCCATAGAATCATATAGGCAGCAACTGTCATCTATCTTAGTAATGGCAGGAGGATATCTGTGTCTCTGTGTCTGCCTATAGCTTTCCCCCCCCCCCTCCCCATAGAATCTTGTAAGCCATAACTATCATCTATCTCAGTACTGGCAGAAGAATATCTGTGTCTGTCTCTAGCTCCTCATCTCCCCTCCATGGAATTTTATAAGCCACAACTGTCATCAATCTCAGTAATAGCAGCAGAGTATCTAGCTGCCTGTAGCTCCTCCCACCTCCATGAACTCTTGTGAGCAGCAACTGTCACCTTTGTCAGTACTGGCAGCAGAATATCTGTGTCTATCTCTTGCTCCTCTCCTCCATAGAATCTTATGAGCAGCCACTGTTATCTATCTCAGTAATGGCAGGAGAAGTGTCTGCCTCTAGATCCTCCCACTTCTACAGAATCTGATGACCAACAACTGTCATCTACACTCACCGGCCACTTTATTAGGTACACCATGCTAGTAACGGGTTGGACCCCCTTTTGCCTTCAGAACTGCCTCAATTCTTCGTGGCATAGATTCAACAAGGTGCTGGAAGCATTCCTCAGAGATTTTGGTCCATATTGACATGATGGCATCACACAGTTGCCGCAGATTTGTCGGCTGCACATCCCAAAGATGCTCCATACAAGGCAGGATGGATCCATGCTTTCATGTTGTTTACGCCAAATTCTGACCCTACCATCCGAATGTCGCAGCAGAAATCGAGACTCATCAGACCAAGCAACGTTTTTCCAATCTTCTACTGTCCAATTTCGATGAGCTTGTACAAATTGTAGCCTCAGTTTCCTGTTCTTAGCTGAAAGGAGTGGTACCCGGTGTGGTCTTCTGCTGCTGTAGCCCATCTGCCTCAAAGTTCGACGCACTGTGCATTCAGAGATGCTCTTAGGCCTACCTTGGTTGTAACGGGTGGCGATTTGAGTCACTGTTGCCTTTCTATCAGCTCGAACCAGTCTGCCCATTCTCCTCTGACCTCTGGCATCAACAAGGCATTTCCGCCCACAGAACTGCCGCTCACTGGATTTTTTTTCTTTTTCGGACCATTCTCTGTAAACCCTAGAGATGGTTGTGCGTGAAAATCCCAGTAGATCAGCAGTTTCTGAAATACTCAGACCAGCCCTTCTGGCACCAACAACCATGCCACGTTCAAAGGCACTCAAATCACCTTTCTTCCCCATACTGATGCTCGGTTTGAACTGCAGGAGATTGTCTTGACCATGTCTACATGCCTAAATGCACTGAGTTGCCGCCATGTGATTGGCTGATTAGAAATTAAGTGTTAACAAGAAGTTGGACAGGTGTACCTAATAAAGTGGCCAGTGAGTGTATGTCAGTAATGGCAGCAGAATGTCTGTGTCTGTCTCTAGCTGCTCCCACCTCCATAGAATCTTATGAGCAGCAACTATTATCTATCTCAGTAATGTCAGCAGAAAAACGGTATCTTTCTCTAGTTCCTGCCACTTACGTAGACTCTTAAGAAATTGTCATATATCTCAGTAATGGGAAAGTTTGCTTCTTCACTAAAGACAGATTATACATTTGAATTGAGTGTGAAATATCAGTCCAGAAGGAGAAACAAGCTGATTTTCTCTGATAAAATATTTTGAAAAGATTCTTATTTTCATGTGTACTATTGATTTTTGCAAAAAAAAAAAAAGGAATAGAATGGCAGTATCTTTAAATACAGTATTATATGGTGTTTCATCGCTGCCATCTTTGTCTTCCTGTGGCTATCAGCTTCATAAAAGCATGTTAATTTTTTTTAAAATGCAACACTAATATTTTTTTTTAAATGTGTCTGTATATTATATATGCAGCGCCCCAGAGTTCTGGTCGTTGCAGTACTGTGGCTTCGCCGCTAAGGGGAGCCATGGTACGTTCGATGGCACCGAAGGAGTTCCTCCAATCAGGTATCACAGACACCAATATGTTTCACAGCTGGGCCTCCGGGGGGAGCTAAGGGTGCTATTCATTAGGCCACTCCCCACCATAGTGGGTAAACTGGGGGTCAGGCAGAAAGTTAGAGAGAACGCTGACGGGATTGAACGGAGCAACACCCTGTGGCAGGGGGTGTTGTGAAGGGAGAGACTGTAGGGTCTCTGCCAGGGGTGGGATCCTGGCAGAGACTTGGCATTGAAAGAACGTAACGGGTCCGCGCAGGCTCCTGGAAGCGGCGGGACTCAAGGAAAGGATTAGAAGCGAGACAGATTGTGCTGAGTGAGAAACGAGATCACGCAGAAGGAGAATACCAGCAGGGGTTGTGCTGAAAGAGGCAGCACCTTGCTGAGGCGCAATACCGGTGGCCGGAACGCCGAGGGAGTGGATTAGAATACAGCTTCAAGCCATACTCCAAACAGCGGCAGGACAGTCGGTCTCAGGCGGGCTGTCTACCACATATCACCTATGAAGTCTTGGGGGGCAATTGCGGGAGAGGGGCGTCTCTAGGGTCCCGGAAGAACTCCAGGCCTACCTGACAAACGGGTGCCATTCCAACCTGAATACAGGGAAGGGGTGGATTGCAGAGGAACATCAAATCGAGTTGTGAGGGAACTTAAGAAACAGACACAACCGTTGTGGGGTTACTTTCCGTAAGCACAGCAGGGAAGGACTACAACACATAGCGCTAGAAGGAAGGCACAGATTTCCACCTGAGAGGAGAACTATGGAGGTGCCATTGGACCGGCCGGACTTGCGCAGCCTGGTGAACCGTATTCTGGACTGAGGACTCAGAAATCTCCAGTAAAGAGGTAAAGAGACTGCAAACTGGTGTCCTCGTTATTTACCGCGACTTACACCCCACAACCGCACCGTTACATCGCTACTATTACTACCACCTATTTCACCGGACGTCCCCCACTGACGGACAGGGCCACGGACCGGGTCCAGCCACCGTGACAACCCCCAGAGCAGAGACTCAGAGGCCCGGCTCCGGGTACCCCTCGGCCCTGCGGCGGTGCGGGGGCGCTCCAACTTGGCGTCACGAACAGGATCTACTTAAGCCTGAAGAATCGGGTCATGTGTGCCTAGAGACTGTGATTCACTGTGCTTGGACTGTACTTTATTGCAAGACTGTGTGCTGTGCCATTTGCCGCCAAAATCCGCCGCCATTGCAGCGCTGAGGAAAGCGCAGGAAGAGAAGAGGGGCGTGGAGTGGGCGTAGACGAGCTGGAGAGCGCGAAGAATAATGGCCGCCCAGTCTAAATATTTCTGTGCAGTGAGGACGTGTCCGTCAGCAGCAGAGATCCGCCTCCTAATCCTTAATGGGGGGCGGAGGCAGAGAAAACTTTCGCTCACGCAGGAGAGAGCGGGAAAAAGACCAGGAAGCGACCCACGTGGAGGACGCTATGGCCAGCAGCTCCGAACCCGACAGCGGGGTTGAAGTGGAAGTCTCCCCTGACTACCCGGCTGAGCCCAGCAGCTTGTCCTCCGTGGATAACACCAAATTCCTGAGAGCCGAGATGGAGGATTTATATAACCAGCTCCTCCAACTGCATGTAAGAGTCCAGGCCCCGCATCAGGTGGGACCGGCAGTGGATTCCCGGACATCGGAAGAACCAGCGGGACCTGTCGCGGAAAGTGGAATCGTACCAGTGGGTGAGTCCGCCGATCCTACCCCACTAGCAGAGGGTGTGTTAGTGGGTCCCGTAGCAGCACCACCCCTCCCGGGGACCCATAGACTTCAGCGCCTGTTACCATGGGAGGAAGCCACGGGCATGGAACACCGTATGCGAGCCCCAATCACCCCTACTCCCTTGCCGTGTGAGGTCAGCGCGGAGCGCACGGTGTGCCGCTGGGTGAACCCTGGATCCAATCTCATGGGGTTCCCCGGGGTGGAGACCCAGAAGGGAGAAATGGTGCAGGCCCTAAGCTGGGGGGAATACCAGATCCAGCTAGAACAGCGGTGGCGAGAGGAAGAGAAAACACATCAGGCTAAACGGGAGGCCTATCATCAAAAAGATTTGGCGGTCAAGGACCGGGCCCGTAAGGACCCCACCACTCACCAGGCCCCGCGCAGGCAGGGCATCATCACCGTCTTTAAACTCCAAGGAGGCTGGGGCTTCATTAAAGAACCGGGGCTATACGCAGAGGTCTTTGTTAACTGACGGGATGTCGAGTCACACCTTAGAGAGGGTCACCCCGATCGAGACCTCTATCCGGGAGACAGTGTTACCTACACCCGGCACCTTGGGGAAAAGGGGTGGTTCGCTCTGAACGTCTACAAGAAAGAGAAACCAGCCCCTGTGGCCAAAGTGCCGCCGTGTGACCGATCTGTAACCACCCTGGTCGGCCCCACCTGCCTGACCACAGAACTTGCGATCCGCCACCCGATCGCCGCCACCACTGTCGTGCCTAAAGAGGTGCCCCTTCGAGTGACCGATGTTCCGGATGTGCCAGCACAGAGAGAAGTGGGAACACAGACCTTGATCGCCGCACACGACCTGGTCGTGCAACAGACCCGAACCCATGGGGTGTATCTGGCAGCGGGAGTGGACCTGAAACCTGGATTGCAGGGGTCCGCCCGCCAGGAGGCGCCTCATGGAAACTTCTGAAAGAAGAGTCACTTTGTGAAAATGTAAATAGTTACTGTTTGTCTGTTATTCCTTTAAGTTGCTGCTAAACCCGCCCAGGGTCAATGGATCCCTCTGTTGACCCGGGATCCTCTTTGTTTGTTTTCCTTTTCTGAAGTTGTTGCACAAAAGTTATACAAACTGCAGAAATCATGGACTGTGCATGATTCGAACTTCCCTTGTAAATAGTTTGCACCTTCTTAAAGGTGCTCCCTACTGGTTTTAGCCAAAGACACTTTGCGAAGATATTTGCCCTATTTGCTTGAGCCAAAGACACTTTGTGAAGATATCTTTCCTACCGGTTCTAGTTAAAGACACTTTGCGAAGATACCATGCCGGAACCTTTGCATGGGCCGGTAGGCTGAGAAGACGAGCTACCTTAGAAAGACTTGGTCTCCTCTTAAAGGGGATGTGAGAAACTGAACTTGAGAGAGATACTGTTGCAGAACAGTAATGCCATAATGATGCCTTGAAAAGAAATGTAACTGTTTTACATGCTAAGTTATATGTGTTGAATTTGTTGAAATGTCTAAATAATGTTTTGAAGAAAGAAAAGATGCAGAGAGCCCGTAGGGGTAGAGATAGAGGTCTGCATAGTTGAAAGTAAGCGAAGTAATAATGAAGGTGAGGATAGAAGGTAAACCCCGCGTCCCCATTGAAAGTTACTTTGTTACTAAGGACAGAGAGTGAACCCGTAGGGGTTAGAGAGTGAGTCCTTAAAGGAGCCGAGTAGAGCTGGCTCAGAGTTCTTTAAACGAAAGGAATGTTATGTCTATACCATGTATAGTAGAGAAAGGCAGTAGGCCCTGGATGAACAGGGCGGTCCTGTAAAAGAAAGGAGAGGCAGTAGGTCTGGTGCCATAGGGACAGGCGGTCCTGCAGGTTCAAAGTAGGAGAATGTGAAGTTACCTTACCCTGTAATGTGATTATAGGAAGGCCTTTGGTAAACTAAGAGTGTATGTTTCCTAAAGGCAATGTTAATTTATTGTTCCAGAATTTGCACTAAGTAGAATACCCGGTTGGGTAACAGGAGTTATGCATAGCCTGTAATTTATAATGTTGACTATGTTTGTAAAGTTAAAAGTGTCCTCACCTCCCATAAAGGGAAGCCTGTTCAAGTATACTTATTGTTTTGCACTCAACAAAATTGTATGTCTGTTTACTAATCTGTATTGTTGTTTTTCTTCCCAGTCCTGGAGTACTGTGTTTAACCAGGGGGGAGTGCAGCGCCCCAGAGTTCTGGTCGTTGCAGTACTGTGGCTTCGCCGCTAAGGGGAGCCATGGTACGTTCGATGGCACCAAAGGAGTTCCTCCAATCAGGTATCACAGACACCAATATGTTTCACAGCTGGGCCTCCGGGGGGAGCTAAGGGTGCTATTCATTAGGCCACTCCCCACCATAGTGGGTAAACTGGGGGTCAGGCAGAAAGTTAGAGAGAACGCTGACGGGATTGAACGGAGCAACACCCTGTGGCAGGGGGTGTTGTGAAGGGAGAGACTGTAGGGTCTCTGCCAGGGGTGGGATCCTGGCAGAGACTTGGCATTGAAAGAACGTAACGGGTCCGCGCAGGCTCCTGGAAGCGGCGGGACTCAAGGAAAGGATTAGAAGCGAGACAGATTGTGCTGAGTGAGAAACGAGATCACGCAGAAGGAGAATACCAGCAGGGGTTGTGCTGAAAGAGGCAGCACCTTGCTGAGGCGCAATACCGGTGGCCGGAACGCCGAGGGAGTGGATTAGAATACAGCTTCAAGCCATACTCCAAACAGCGGCAGGACAGTCGGTCTCAGGCGGGCTGTCTACCACATATCACCTATGAAGTCTTGGGGGGCAATTGCGGGAGAGGGGCGTCTCTAGGGTCCCGGAAGAACTCCAGGCCTACCTGACAAACGGGTGCCATTCCAACCTGAATACAGGGAAGGGGTGGATTACAGAGGAACATCAAATCGAGTTGTGAGGGAACTTAAGAAACAGACACAACCGTTGTGGGGTTACTTTCCGTAAGCACAGCAGGGAAGGACTACAACACATAGCGCTAGAAGGAAGGCACAGATTTCCACCTGAGAGGAGAACTATGGAGGTGCCATTGGACCGGCCGGACTTGCGCAGCCTGGTGAACCGTATTCTGGACTGAGGACTCAGAAATCTCCAGTAAAGAGGTAAAGAGACTGCAAACTGGTGTCCTCGTTATTTACCGCGACTTACACCCCACAACCGCACCGTTACATCGCTACTATTACTACCACCTATTTCACCAGACGTCCCCCACTGACGGACAGGGCCACGGACCGGGTCCAGCCACCGTGACAACCCCCAGAGCAGAGACTCAGAGGCCCGGCTCCGGGTACCCCTCGGCCCTGCGGCGGTGCGGGGGCGCTCCATATATATATAACAAAAAGCATTTAAACAATCAAAGATTTACAGGACTAAAAATGCAGTAAAAAATAATAAAAAGAAAGATTTTTTTTATTTAAAAAAATATGGAAAAATAATATAAATGTTTAAATCGTCCCCCTTTTCCCTCAAAAATAAAGAAATAAACGTATTATTTATCTCTGTGTCCATACTATAAAAAAATTAAATTACCGTAATTAAAAACAGTGAGCGTCGTAAAGAAAAAAAATTGAAATGACAAAATTGCCATTTTTTAGGAGGGGGTGGTTACTGCTCCTCCCTACAAAAATCCAGGAAATAGTGAACAAACCGTTGTATGTACCCCAACAAGGTATCAATAAAAACAACAGCTCACCACACAATAACTATACAAGCCCCACAGACATTTATGGAAAAATGGAAAGGTCATGGGTTAAAAAAATGGTAACAAGACCAATTGTTTTGGGGTTTTTTTAAGTTCTGAATTTGCGAAATAATATTGGTTACGTGATGTGCACACAACATCTTTTTCAGGAAATATGTTTTCCTCCATTTTTCTGCTAATTACGTACGTGTTATATCCGAAACTTTTGGGATCACGTCCAGCCGTCACATCATCTAGATAAGAACAAAACAGGCGAACAACTATTACAAGAAATGTTGCATAGTAGTAATTGCTGAGAAACAGAAACTCGGAGCTTATCAATGAAGAAGAAAACTTTTCCGGACAGTGATCTGCACAAAATGACTGACTTATTTTATTACATTTTTACGGTGGCTGCGATAAGGTTATAAATTATGAACACATTGACCTCACCCGCAAGTGGATTTTACCCAATGGCTGGGTAATCACATTGTAGAGTCAGCAATATTGAACATGTAAAAAAAAAGCCTTTTGTGCACGTGGAACTTATTGCAGACAGGTATAAGGGAAGTAATAACATATAAAGGTGTTGTTAAGATGTCCTGATTAGTGGAAGTTCACGTGTTTGATGTCAGTCAGTCTTCTAAGTATCAGTGTATGATACGAGCAGATACACAATTCGCACCCTCCTGACTTGACGACGATGATCAACCTTGATCATAAAGAGGATGACACATGTATTAGCAAATTCATGCAGTGATTACAAAGTATTCATTGGGCACCCACTAAAATCCAGAGTCATCGCACCACATGTACCTAATGATTTTTGTTTGCAAAGTTTATGTTTGTTTATTTTGTTAGTGTGTCAACATAATTTTTAGCTATCCAGTGGATAATTTTTAGATCAGTCGGTTCCCCACCTCATCAATCCCATCAGTGGGTTACTTGTTACCTCTCCGTTCTCTCATTGTTCTCCCCTGGGATAGTAAATTAGAGCGGCTGGTTGTGCGTGCTGATCCATTTTAAATCTATGACTATGAAAACATAAAAACAGTACAATCTTTATCAGTGCCAGGTGCTCTTTTTCTTTCCTTAAAAGCAAGCTGAATTATTTAAAAAAAAATGCTTCTTTTCTTAGGATATTTTTAAATATGAAGAGTCTTTTTGAGAGTTTTTTTGGTCATATGGTTCCAAGAATTGTGCTGATGTAAAGTAGACATGTGAGAAATGTTATCTATTAACTATTTTTTTCGTGTGACATATCTTTTTGATTTAAGGGCATGAAAATTGCTAAATTTTTCACATTTTCACCAAATTTCCATTTTTTTCAGAAATAAACACAAGTCATGACTAAGAAATTTTACCACTAACATGAAGTAGAATATGTCACACAAAAAAACAATCTCAGAATCATCAGGATCCGTTGAAGCATTCCAGAGTTATAACCTCATAAAAGGTCAGTGGTCAGAATTTTAAAAATTGGCCCGGTCATTAACATGCAAACCACTCTCGGGGGTAAAGGGGTTAAGATTTTTAGTAGTTTTGAGCAGAGAAATCCATAAAGAAATCTGCAATAGTGATGAGCGAGTGTACTCGTTGCTCGGGTTTTCCCGAGCACGCTCGGGTGATCTCCGAGTATTTGTTAGTGCTCGGAGATTTCATTTTCGTTGCCTCAGCTGCATGATTTACGGCTGCTGGACAGCCTGAATACCTGTGGGGTTGCCAGGTTGCTAGGTAATATTCTCATGTATTCAGCCTGTCTAGCAGCCATAAATCATGCAGCTACGTGGACAAAAACTAAATCTCCGAGCACTAACAAATACTTGGAGACCACTCGAGTGTGCTCAGCAAAACCCGAGCAACGAGTATACTCGCTCATCACTAATCTGCACCATAATCCACACAGTTTGGTGAAGATTTTCTATTGCTGATTTTGCTGCAGAAGTTTTTGGCAGCAAATACTCTACGTGTGAATATACCCTTACTTGTAAAACTCTTGGAGATCTACTACCACTATCGGGGAGTCTAGCCCATTATTGGCTGTATGTAGCCGCCACTCCAATAAAAAGAGGGGTTACACTCCTCATAGTAGCAGCAGGAGTCATGCTGTGACTGCCTTCGGTAAGGAAGGGGGGCCTCAAACTGTCCCTTGAACTGGGACCCTAACTATCTCTGTCCGGGGGGGAATTTTGAAGGTAGAGAGACCTGGATCTCCAATCTCACTATGCTCCTGTTAAACCCTGATCTGTCTCTTCATACACCTTATGAGGCAGGGGGCAGAAATGTAATGTAAATAGGACACAAAGGACAAAACAGGGATAACAGAAAACCTTTATCATGAAAAAGCACTATCCAACAATAGGGAGGAGGATAGGGACAGGGAGGAATAAACTAAATGGAAACAGGGACCAGGAGGTAAACACACACGTACTACAGCAAACCACAGAAAACTTCTACAACATCTCCACTCCAAACACTTAGCTTTAGCACCCAGCACAGGAAGACGAATCTTTCACTGGCAGGGACAAGAAGGTCTGACCAGTTCATATAAGAAGAGGTAATGACCAGATCAGAAGCCGCTGAAATGGAGCTGTATGTTTCTGTCCATCATACAACGGGTTGTTAACCTCTTCAACACCAGAAGAAACTAAATTAATTTAATCACACAATCTCTAAAGAAGACCTGCGACTCATTACCCGACGTGACCATCTAACTCCAGGTCTTCCAGGGGGACGTGACACCCTCGTGACAACAGGCCAGAATGATTATAATATTATGGAACCATACTGAAGAAACTCAGCATCTTATAGACATCAACTTGAACTTTGTGCCCTTCGCTTGTTAAACCGATCATCAGTTCCATTCATTCTGCTCACTTCGAAGCTTCTTGCAACCTGTAGGAAACAAGAATATCACCAGTTAATTATAGAACATTATTTCAGATATATGGATGTAAATACTGGAGATCAATTGCTGATTATAGAAATGCAATGGGAATTTATTGAAACGGAGCAAGGCCGGAATCTAGAGAGAGAGAAATATGAAAGGCTTAAAGCTGTTGTCTCGCTGGTGTTCCTTTGTATCCTTCATAGTGCGGTCTTCATAAGTAGACCTCTTTTATTCATTCACTAGTGAAGCAGATTTGTTTGAAGCAATAGGACGTTCAATCAGCGTTTTCAATTCTTTATAAATAGCACATTAACGCATTTATAAAAGCAGATTACTGAGGGACTTAACATCACAGAGCGGCGGTAACAATGTGGCTATATACAGCATCCACAGATGTAAAAATAATCAGCAAGAAGGGTTCCATAACAATAGACTGCGTGCCGGAGGAAAATCGGGCTTAAGTAACAAAAAAGAAGGGCTGGAATTAATTCTGGGAATGCAAACCTAACACGTAGGTTCTCCTCTGTTGGATTTATAAAAGATTAAGGCAATACTTAAGAAGATACTGTATGTCATATAATATCAGAGAACTGCGTATATAGCTAGTCAATGTTTTGGTATCATGTTCTGTGTTCTCTTCATTTAGTTGCAAGAATCTTTAGACGTTCTACATCAAGACCTGTGAGGAACCTCTCAGTTTTGCTCTTAAAACTCATTAGAAGAATGTAGGCTTGTGTGCCAAATGGCACCATCTTTGTGCCGCTGTATAATTGACCACGTAGCACAAAGAAGTAGTAAAAAATCACCCTGAATATGAACATGAACTGACTAAGTCCAGGTTCAGATGAGCGTATGAAGGAAGAACATTCTGGCTAAAAATGAAAGACTATTTTTCATCTGTTTTTTTTACAACGTCAATCAATAAAATAATAAAAGACCGCTACGTTACTGCCATACTGGTTTGGATTGCCAGTGCCTGGAGCAAGGCATTTATTGTTCCCCCAGCCCACTAATATTGCCTCTGACTGCCCATTAAAGAAGCACTCCTCACATCAAAGTTTTTATCCTCTTAATATATTGCAGTCATCATATTATACAGCACTGTGTACTTACAATTGCTCATTTTGCCTTTCTACCCAGTTAATTCTTCTATTTTCCATTAGGTCTATGACATAATCTGATTAGAAACAGACTAACTGAAACCTTCTAAGCTGTATGTAGAAAAAAGAGTCATCATTATAACTACAATTCTATATCAGTGCAAAGTCTGTAGTAGGGAGAGGAGCAGAGTTGAAAAGGAGGTGGAGCTGGCCTGCCAGAGACTTTGCGCTGGTGTAGGATTATAGTTCTAATGATGACTCATGCAGGGAAAAGAGAGTCCTTTTACACCAAATTAATGTCCACTGAGTGCTCCCATTAAAAGTAATGATTCGTCCTGATTGCCCCTTCCAAATGTAATAATACCACCTTTGTTCCACCTCCCACAAAAAAATAACGTTTATACTCACCTAATCCGAGTGACCGAGCCTTCTTCTGCTCTTCACGTAGAGCTACCCGGCATAGGCAGATTAGTGCAGTGACATCATTGTGATGCCCACGTTGTGTAGTTTGCAGGCCTACAGAAGCCTACAGGAGAGAGAATAATGGGGGAAGGAGCCTATCTCTGCTCTTCCCCCGAGAGCCAACTGAAATGGCCTCATGTTGTCATTTCAGTTCCAATTGGCATTCAGCTATAGATCTCGAACTGCCCTGGATCTTGGGTTACTTGCTTTTTTTCTCTTTTGCACCTCTAAAATTTTTGCGGCTGAGGTTGGTTCTCATACTATGCATGTGCTATCCATTTTGCACACAGATAGCACAAAGACCAAAAGGCTTTGTTGTAGGAGGCTATCCACATACACTATGGAGCTGCGCCACTATATGGTGACTCCAGTAAGTGCACCCTTAAAGAAGTCTGGGACTCGTGAACTGCCACTACTACCTTTTTTTCTCTTTTTCAATTTTGCGCCTTTGAAAATTTTGCTGCTAAGGTAACCGTCCCTATGGTTCCTGCCACATGATTGGCATCCATTTTTTTCATGTACCCATTGAGTTCTATCTCTGGAACCATATGACGGATTTAAAAAAGAAGAAAAACGGAATTCTCAGGGGAGTAGCGGGAATAAAATAAGAGCAAAAACTGTCCACTTCTGATTTGGTGACAAGTCCTCTTTATGGGTTATACTGTATGTCTACAGCCCTTAATTCTGATATGAATGAATGTGAATTATAAAATCATGATAGTTAGACTAGGGTCACCTGACTGTTTTCCCTCCATCTGATAAAAATGGTCCAATTATGTTAATCAGACTCTTATGAGAGTGGGTTCTTTTTTTTCTCAGATGTGGAGAGAAAAATAAAAAAAGTTTCTCCATTGTATCAGTCGGTGAAAATCTGACTGCACTTGGATGTCATCACTTTGCAGTCTGATTTTTTTCACGGACTTCAAGACTTTTATGAGAGAGTGTCATCCAATTTTCGGAGGCAAATCGTGCATGCTGTGATTCTTTTCCTCAGTCCACTTGATTGGAGGAAAAACATTGGACATGTCCATAGAATAACATGGGTACGAGTGCTATCAATCAAAACCACAGATAGCACTCATCCGATTTATACGGTCATGTGCATGAGCCCTTACGGTCATAATAATGAGAGTCAGTGATGAGCGGTCATATAGGAGCGCTTAGGAAGCAGCCCAGGGGTGGACAGGATGTCAGGTCTCCATCGCAGCTCCAGCCAAGAACCTCCAATGGAGGATGGGAGTAATGAGACAATGATAAACGGTCTGAGGAGACAAAGACGAGAGATGTGATTAAACCACAAAGCGTTTCGACGGAGGATCATCCACCTGATGAAGACGGATCCTCCGTCGAAGCGTGTTGCCTCTCACACTCATAATAGTCTGTGAAAGCTCCACCAGCTTCAAACATATCACTATTTTTTTAATGGACAGGGAAAATAGTCCTTTATTTTTTGAATTCCGAGATGGTGGGAGACCCTGATATCACATTGATTGGTAACCAGTGCCCTACAGACTACAAGCTGTAATACAACACTCAGTGTCTGCGGATGGTGGAGAATCGAAAATGTTTCCTACACTGGTGGACACAGACAGAAGTTGGTCCCTGTGCAAGAACAATATATTGGCCTTTTGCAGTCCAATTGTTACGGAACTGCAACACAGAACTAGGATAGAAGGGCGAAAACTGACCCTGCACTTAGACTAGGCTGATACCCTACGATGGAGTGGGCGACCCATTCCTTGTGAATAGACCCAACGACGATCCTAGGTTAATCTCAAGCGAAGACCTATAGATGGGGGAAAGAGGTCCCTAAAAGATATAAGGACTGGGTATAAAAACAGGTCACCTCCTAATAGAAACACAGAGACGGCTGCAGAAACCAAACAAAATCAGAAACTAAGGATAGCAGAACTGGGTGCCCAAGAACTGCACAATATCAAACACAGAAAGCTATCAAAGCACCTAGCCAGAACTCTAGCGGATTAACACTGTTGTCCAGCAAGGACTGGGGGGCAGGTGCTGGGTAATAAAGGGTGATACAATCACCTGACCTAAGACAACCCAGCATCAGGGGAAAAAGATCAGAAGCCAGAAAACCACAACAAGATGGCGGATGGTAAAAAACAAAACAGATTCTAACACCAATAAGTCATCATAAATCCCAATTCCACCTGCTTTGGAGGAGGTAGTGGCCCCCTTATCTGCTGGACCCCTGTACATCTGCACAGGTTGCACCAATGATAAGTCCGTCCCTGGCCTCATATCCCTGCACAGTAAACATAGACAATCCTGCAATATCTTATTTTTTTCATCAATATCCTAAAATGACCGGACTTTACTACACTCAGTTTTATCACGCTGAAAGTGTTAAAAAAAATTCTGAGTTTGTATAGGTTGACAGATACGTGTATGCTTTAAAGTAAATGATGAATCACGTTGCCAAATGAGTAAACCATGCTAGGACGAGACACGGCATAACCAAATATTGAAAAAAAAAACTATAGATAGTATCTGTACAGCTAAGGTCAAAAGTTCCAAATGTTCATACAGTTCTGTGCCTCCTGAAAAGAATTATTATCTCAAGCGACCTTAGGCGGCCAATGCACTCGTCAAGCAACTGCCCAAAGCTAATGATATGTAACATTACTACAACTATTGTGAAACACATAAACCAAACAGACACCTGAGCTACAAAACATGATGAATGGAAAAGAAGGATGTAATCAGCGGGTCCTTTAGTTGTAACGCCACAATGTCTGTGAGTCATGGTGCACGAATGTCTATGTTTCACAATCGGCTTCAAAGCCATTCGATGTTTGAAGGCAAAAAATATCTCAACTCTATTGTTCCCGGTTTGACCGTAAAGGATTTTTTAGAAAAAGAAAATCCTTCTTCATATGTCCATTTTGAGCATCCTCCATTGAAGATCACTCTTTACGAGCCAGATTTGGAAGCCACGGTCAACTGACTGACCACGTGTTAGACTATGTTTCCCATGCCAAAATAAGCCAGGGGTGTAAAAAGCAAAAAGGAAAGAACTGGTGATGAGCGAACGCGTGTTATTCGAGCACGCTCGGGTGCTAAACAAGTATCTTGGACGTTCTCGAAAAATATATTCGAGACCCAGCAGCTGTTCGACAGCCACAAAACATGCACAGATCTCCTGTTTGTTAGGCAATCCCTGCATGTGTTGCAGCTGTCGAAGAGCCGTGAGACATGCAGCCGCGGGGTCTCAACCATATTTTTCGAGCACCTCCAAGAGACTTGGTTAGCTCCTGAGCATGCTCGAATAACGCCTTATCCGAGCATGTTCACTCATCGCCAGTTCTTTCCTTTTGCTTTTTAAACCCCTGGCTCATTTTGGGAAAAGTCTCGAACACATTTTTCAAGCATGCCTAAGATACTCTGTTAGCACCCAAGCATTCTCGGATAACACCTTATCTGAGCACGTTCGCTCATCGCTAGAAAGAACCCATTAAAATTGCAATATCACTTTTTATGCAAACATAGTTGAAAAAAAGACACAAGTCCAGCCGATCCAAAGGGAATAGAAAAACCCATAAAAGATTGAGACCAATTTCCCATTATGAAAAAATTCCTTCCTGATTCCTAATAAAGGGATCCAGATTTCATCTTCAAAAGTCTAGTACTCCGACTCTACTTTAGAATTTTTGAGTGAATCAACCATTGCAAAAGGATGTGGCAAAGTTCAATAGTCCTACTGCTCTTACTGTGAAGAATCCATGCAATGTTTCTATGGGGTGAAATGAATGACTCAGGTCTTTTGAGAGGTCTCAATAACACCTAAAAATGTCTTTAAGGTGAACATTAACTTTGTATAATATATATGTAAGGGCAAAGACCCTGATTCCAGCTATATGTCACTTACTGGGCTGTTTGGTGCACTTTTGATAAAATCACTGTTTGCTGCAGATCCAGCAGTTCTCTGAATTCTGAGCTCTATGTAAGCCCTCCCTCACCGCTGATTGGCAGCTTTCTGTGTACAATGTACATTGGCAGAAAGCTGCTAATCAGTGGTGGAGGCGGGGTTGGACTACATGGCACAAGACAATTAGTCCTCTAGTGATAATATCCTACTGATAAAATAATGATTTTATTAAAACTACAAATAGTAGCCCAGTAAGTGGCACATCACTGGAATCAGGTCTCTTATTCTACATCATGCAACTATCAGATTAAAGGGAATCTGTCACCAGTTTTATCGCCTTATTAAGCATCTGCTATACATTCCCTACATCCTTATAGAACCCCCTGACTCCCCTTGTATACTCACAAAAACGTATAAGGGGAGTCAGGGGGGTCGATAATGATGTAGGGAATGCATAGCAGACGCTTAATATGGCAATATTTTTAGCTGCTATGCCATAAAACTGGTGACAGATTCCCTTTAAATTGCAAAAAGTTGCTGCAGATTCCCTTTAAGGAATCACAAGGTGGCAGTATATGATTCTTTGGTGTTTTTTGAACTCCTGTGCACTGCACCTCACTGAAGGCGGTGTTTTAGGCCAAATACAGTATCGCTGTTTTCCGTGATGTATTCCTTTAAATATAAACTCTATAAAATAGCAAGATAGAGACAAACTGCATGTGTCATAAATGGAGCTTGTAAGGAAATGTCTTATTGAGTTTGTGTATCGTTTAAAGAATGCATAGAGTGTTCTCAACATATACAAAGGCTTTAGAACATTTACAATGTATAATTAAATCTGATTGTCAGCTATAATAGCCGTTACTTGGAAATACAATACACAAATATCTTTATTGCATTGGTTATCGAAGTGGAAGACGCGTTACATAACAGAATTACCCATAGCAGTGGAATGTAGCCCCATCGTGTGGGGTTGGCTCACCATCAGTTGTCCAAATCCTGTGATTTCTCTATGGATCAAAGATCATCAAGGCTGAATGACGAATACCTGACTATACAGTGCCTAAAAGTAGTATTCAACCCCCTGCAGATTTAGCAGGTTTAATAAGATGCAAATAAGTTAGAGCCTTCAAACTTCAAACAAGAGCAGGATTTATTAACAGATGCATAAATCTTACAAACCAAAAAGTTTTGTTGCTCAGTTAAATTTTTATAAATTTTAAACATAAAAGTGTGGGTCAATTATTATTCAACCCCTAGGTTTAATATTTTGTGGAATAACCTTTGTTTGCAATTACAGCCAATAATCGTCTTTTATAAGACCTGATCAGGCCGGCAGAGGTCTCTGGAGTTATCTTGGCCCACTCCTCCATGCAGATCTTCTCCAAGTTATCTAGGTTCTTTGGGTGTCTCATGTGGACTTTAATCTTGAGCTCCTTCCACAAGTTTTCAATTGTGTTAAGGTCAGGAGACTGACTAGGCCACTGCAACACCTTGATTTTTTGCCTCTTGAACCAGGCCTTGGTTTTCTTGGCTGTGTGCTTTGGGTCGTTGTCTTGTTGGAAGATGAAATGACGACCCATCTTAAGATCCTTGATGGAGGAGCGGAGGTTCTTGGCCAAAATCTCCAGGTAAGCCGTGCTATCCATCTTCCCATGGATGCGGACCAGATGGCCAGGCCCCTTGGCTGAGAAACAGCCCCACAGCATGATGCTGCCACCACCATGCTTGACTGTAGGGATGGTATTCTTGGGGTCGTATGCAGTGCCATCCAGTCTCCAAACGTCACGTGTGTGGTTGGCACCAAAGATCTCGATCTTGGTCTCATCAGACCAGAGAACCTTGAACCAGTCAGTCTCAGAGTCCTCCAAGTGATCATGAGCAAACTGTAGACGAGCCTTGACATGACGCTTTGAAAGTAAGGCCATGTGCACACGTTCAGGATTGTTAGCGTTTTTTTCGCGTTTTTTTCGCTATAAAAACGTGATAAAAACGCGAAAAAAACGCTAACATATGCCTCCTATTATTTACAAGGTATTCCGCATTTTTTGTGCAAATGTTGCGATTTTTTCCGCGAAAAAATCGCATAGCGGAAAAAAAAGCAACATGTTCATTAAAAATGCGGAATTGCGGGGATTCCGCACACCTAGGGGTCCATTGATCTGCTTACTTCCCGCACGGGGCTGTGCCCACGATGCGGGAAGTAAGCAGATTATGTGCGGTTGGTACCCAGGGTGGAGGAGAGGAAACTCTCCTCCACGCACTGGGCACCATATAATTGGTAAAAAAATAAGAAATAAAATAAAAAACAGTCCTATACTCACCCTCGATGTCCGGCGCTGTGTTCCCGCCTCTGTGCTGCACGCTGGCTGGTTCCTGTAGCTGGTGTGCGCTGAAGGACCTCGCCGAATGACGTCACTGTCCTGTGATTGGTCGTGAGCGGTCATGTGACCGCTCACGTGACCGGACCGTGACGTCACGGAAGGTCCTGTGCGCACACGCCAGCTAGAGAAAGAGGAACGGACGCCGCTGAGGAGATGTCTGGGTGAGTATAAGCATTTTTTTATTTTTTTTATTATTTTTAACATTCTATCTTTTACTATAGATGCTGCATAAGCTGCATCTATAGTAAAAAGTTGGTCACACTTGTCAAACGCTATGTTTGACAAGTGTGACCAACCTGTCAGTCAGTTTTCCAAGCGATGCTACAGATCGCTTGGAAAACTTTAGCATTCTGCAAGCTAATTACGCTTGCAGAATGCTAAAAAAACGCGAAAAAAACGGAAAAAAAACGCAAAAAAAAAAAATGCGGATTTCTTGCAGAAAATTTCAGGTTTTCTTCAGGAATTTTCTGCAAGAAATCCGCAACGTGTGCACATACCCTAAAGGTACCTTACGGGCTCGTCTGGAACGGAGACCATTGCGGTGGAGTACGTTACTTATGGTATTGACTGAAACCAATGTCCCCACTGCCATGAGATCTTCCCGGAGCTCCTTCCTTGTTGTCCTTGGGTTAGCCTTGACTCTTTGGACAAGCCTGGCCTCGGCACGGGAGGAAACTTTCAAAGGCTGTCCAGGCCGTGGAAGGCTAACAGTAGTTCCATAAGCCTTCCACTTCCGGATGATGCTCCCAACAGTAGAGACAGGTAGGCCCAACTCCTTGGAAAGGGTTTTGTACCCCTTGCCAGCCTTGTGACCCTCCACGATCTTGTCTCTGATGGCCTTTGAATGCTCCTTTGTCTTTCCCATGTTGACCATGTTTGAGTGCTGTTCACAAGTTTTGGGAGGGTCTTAAATAGTCAGAAAAGGCTGGAAAAAGAGATAATTAATCCAAACATGTGAAGCTCATTGTTCTTTGTGCCTGAACTACTTCTTAATACTTTAGGGGAACCAAACAGAATTCTGGTGGGTTGAGGGGTTGAATAATAAATGACCCTCTGAAAAGACTTTTCACAATTTAAAAAAAAAATAAACAAAGAAATAACATTCTTTTTTGCTGCAGTGCATTTCACACTTCCAGGCTGATCTACAGTCCAAATGTCACAATGCCAAGTTAATTCCAAATGTGTAAACCTGCTAAATCTGCAGGGGGTTGAATACTACTTGTAGGCACTGTACATTTGTCATTTTGTGTTGTAGATCTGGATTGATAGAGTTCTGGTCGTCTTCCTCTCTGAAGAGACGGCGTGGTCCTCGGCGTGTCTACTACTTCCTTGTTCTCTGGGTTTGAGCTGGCCTGGGTTTTGAAGGGCCAGCTCATTCACGTGCAAGATGGCTCCCAGCCAAAAGCTGGGGGGAATCTTGTTTGAAAGCCACCCTCCCCAATAGGGCGGTGTCAGAGCAACAGGCATCATTAGGTAGTTTGGTAGTCTATTAGTGAGTTGTAAGGTCCCCTGGTCCTTGTTCTTCCAGTCCTGAACCTGAAGTCCCTGGTCCTTATGTGGCCAGTCCTGGATCTGAAGTCCCTGGTCCTTTTGTAGCCAGTCCTGAACCTGAAGTCCCTGGTCCTTATGTGGCCAGTCCTGAACCTGCAGTCCCTGGTTCTTATGTGGCCAGTCCTGAACCTGAAGCCCCTGGTCCTTGACAGCCAGTGTCCTGAACCTGACGTCTCTGGTCCTCGTGCGTCCAGTCCTGAACCTGTAGTCTCTAGTCCTAGCTTGGCCATTTCCTCAACCCCATTCCCTGGTCCATGTGTAACCAGTACCTGAATCAGTATCTGAATCTGAATGTGTGCCTATCCAAGGATTCCATGTATCCGGACTGTCCTAACAGTCTATGAATCAGCCCTGACCGAGTCTCAGTGTAAGTAACCGTTCTACACTTGGATCCTGAACCTAGTAGTCTGAATGGAGCCCTAGTTGATGTCTATGTCAGTAACCATTCTGCAGAGGATCCAGAACCTAGGAGCCTGAACGGAGCTTGAGTCCTTTCTGAGTCTGCGTAGCTGACCCCCGGGGTCAGCAGTGGTAGTACCGGGGACTGCCTAGGACTCCACCTTCAGGAGCTCCAGTGAACACCAGTTATCTGCTTAGCTGCTCCTCTACTACTTAAGCCCGGCCCCATGGCACAGTGGGTCCACAAACCACGTGCGCCTCCTGCGTGCTTAAGAATAAGTAACATCTACAAATCGGATAAAGCACTGACCTTATAATAGTCAATGACTACACTAAAAGGTATATATATATATTTTTTTTTTTTTTTAAATATGCAGAACACGCAACAAAAACAAATCAAATATACATGTAAATAAATAATTTTTTAAATGGACCTAATAATTTTCATGTTGACCTAAAACGCATGCAAAACTGATGCCAAAATCTTTTTAAAAAGTAGTTTAATTCTTTTGCAAAAAAGTGTTCCATTCACTCTACTCACAAGGAGTAATTTTCTGCATGCCTAAAATTTTTGCACAAATTTTTCGACATTTTAGCAGAACATGCTACTTTTTGAGCTAAAAATTTGTAATAAAAGTTAAACAAATGAATAGATAGCGTGTTTATTTTGCACAAATTCTTGGAATCCCTGCAACATTATTAAGAATTTGACACAAAAAGTCGATGACTACCACATGCCAAGAAAAGTGACTTTAAAAAAGAAAAACGTAAATGATGAGTTGGGTCCATGGTGTTAAAAAGTGGAAGTTTGTTTTTAAAGACAGTTCCGTGCTCTCTGCTATTAAACAGAATATATCTGAGCTTTGGTGATACCTGCATGTGTTTACCAGTATACAACCCAAAATTTAACATTGTCACTTGTTAATTTACTAGATACTATTTGCTATGTGAAAATAAACTTTCCCAGTCTTTCACTTTTAGAAGTCTGTATTCCTTTATGAATAGCTTCACAGAAAAATGTCCTATTGCTCAGTCTTCTGTCGTCTTTATCATCTATCTGTAGGTTGTTAAAAGTTCCCTAGCATTGGATAAGAGGTAAGAACATATTGTTCACTGGTTGATTCATATCTGATGAACCTAGTAACATCAGAAATTCTCTAGACATGCCACAGACTTGACTCAAGGTAATAAACAGAACTGATTCTATAGTGTCATATTGGTAACGATGTATGTAGCCGACAATCATTGAAATGCAAATGATTTTATTGTCTGATGTTCTTTCAGGTAAGGCTTCATGGTGACCTTTGATACGCAATGGAATAGGACAAAGTCATAGTCCAACGGGTGCTGACCTTGTACCCAATGGCTAAAAAGGTGCCACAGAGTGGCTCTATGCCTATGTAGAAAACATGGCTATAATGGAAGCCTCTACAGCAAAGGACCTTGGCTACAATCAAAGGATGTCCACCACAATCAATGGTCAATGACAACAATCAATGAGAATCCATCAAAATCATTGAACAACTGCTAAAATCAAGAGAGATCCACTAGAGTCAGTTGACATCAGCTACAATCAATGGACATTGCTACAGTAAGTGGACGTCCAATGGAAGCCCACCACAATGGTTGAACATCTGCTTTAAGTAATTGAAGTTCCCCAACGATCAATTATATTTAGTACAATCAATGGATATTCACTACAATCAGTAGATACCACAATGAGTGAATGTCAACTACAATCAATGGAAATTCGCTACAATCCATGGATATTGACAACAATCAATGAAAATCCACAGTAATCAATGGACAGCTGCTACAATCAATGAAAAACAACCACAATCAATGGACATCTTCTACAGTCAATGTACATCCACCGCAATCAATGAAAAGGCACTATAATCAATGGAAATTGATCAGTTGACATTTTGCATTGTACAATCATTGGACTTCCACTTCCATCAGTAGATGTCACAACGAGTGGATATCAACTGCAATGAATGGAAATCTGCTTCAATTAAGGAATATCTGCTGTTATCAAGGGACATTCAAGACAATTAATGAGCATCCACTAGAATCAAAGGAAATCCACTACAGTCAATTAATCAATGATCATCTGCTACAATTAATGGACATCTTCTGCAGTCAGTGGATATCCAGTACAATTATTGAGCATCTGCTAAAATCAATGGACATCCAGTGCAACTAATAGACATCCATTACAACCAATGGACATACAATGTAATCAATGGACATGCGTTGCAACGAATGGACGTCCAATATAATCAATTGACTTCCACTACAACCAATGGACATCTACTAAAAGCAATCATCAATAATTGAAGGGGTTGTGTCATCTTTGTAAATAATTACAATTGCAAAGTGCTTGTAAAAACAAGAAGCTTTGTATTTAATTTATTAATATAAATCCTCTGTCATAGAGTTAGGCTATGGTCACACTATCAGTATTTGGTCAGTATTTCACATCAGTATTTGTTAGCCAAAACCAGGATTAGGTCAAAAATACAGACTTGTTGACGTGTTTCTAATATAGCTTTCCCCTCTGTTTGTTCCACTCCTGGTTTTGGCTTACAAATACTGATGTAAAATACTGACCACATACTGATAGCCTTACTGTGACATAGAGGAGCCAGAAGACCCACAGTGTCTGATTGCTTCTACTCCTGCACTGAAAAGAAGCACTCCACCTTCTTTTTAAACAATGTAAATTTCTTCTGGCAGTAAAGGGGTTAATCAGCCATGTTGGGAGATCTGGGAGTCTGGGCTCTCAGCTGAGCACAGTTAGCCACTCCTATCCCCTATATTATCTGGGTACTGACCGACACACATTGTCAGAGCTAGCCTTTGCTGCATGGCTGGGAAGATAGTAGTTGGTGGTTATATGAGAAGGTGTTTGGTGGGTTTATCTGTGACTGTTGCTTGGTTTAGTAAGTATGATAATTCCCTTTCCTTCTCTGGTTTCACCCCATCCTCCACTCCCCTGTGCATTCCACTGTTATATGTGAGTGAATATTTGTATGCCTGGTATGTTAGTTTTCCCCTGTTCGTGTTACTTTGTTCATCTAGTTGGTGTACTAAGGTGCACAACTACTCCCCTCTTCCATGGGTGAGGGAAGGGTACAGATGGAGGGCAGATTCAAGAGATAAGCAAGGTATGTGGCCCCGGCATCTTCGCCTTCAGAAGTAGCCCAGGGAATAGGGCGAGCTAGGGCACCCCTATTGTTAGGAACAGGGAAGGAAATCCTGGTCTTAGGAAACCCAACAAGAGAGTCATGACATACTCTCAATTTTCAAGAAGAGAAACATTTTTAATTTTACACACGTGGTCAAAATTGTTGGTACTCCTCGTTTAATGACAGAAAAAAACACAATGGTCACAGAAATACCTTGAATCTGACAAAAGTAATAATAAATAAAAAATCTATGAAAATGAACAAATGAAAGTCAGACATTGCATTTCAATCATGCTTCCACAGAATTAAAAAAATAAATAAAACTCATGAAATAGGCCTGGACAGAAATGATAGTACCCCTGAAAATAATGTGACGAAGGGGACATGTTAAATCAAGGTGTGTCCACTAACTAGCATCACAGGTGTCTACAGTCTTGGAATCAGTGAGTGGCCTGTATATAGGGCTACAGATACTCACTGTGTTGTTTGGTGACATGGAGCATATCACACTCAACATGGACCAGAGAAAGCAAAGGAAAGCGTTGTCTAAGGAGATTAGAAAGAAAATTATAGACACACATGTTAAAGGTAAAAGTTATAAGACCATCTCCAAGCAGCTTGATGTTCCTGTGACTACAGTTTAGCACATATTATTCAGAAATGTAAGATCCATGGGCCGTAGCCAACCTCCCTGGAGGAAAATTGATGACAAATCAAAGAGACGGATAATACGAATGCTAGCAAAAGAGCCCAGAAAAACTTCTAAACAGATTAAAGGTGAACTTCAAGCTCAAGGAACATCAGTGTCAGATCGCACCATCCGTCGTTGTATGAGCCAAAGGGGACTTCATGGGAGACGACTTAGGAGGACACTATTGTTGAAAAAAATCATAAAAAAGCCAGACTGGAATTTGCCAAACCCAATGTTGACAAGCCACAAAGCTTCTGGCACAATGTCCTATGGACAGATGAGACAAAAATGGAACTTTTTGGCAAGGCATATCAGCTCTATGTTCACAGATGGAAAATGAAGCTTATCAAGAAAAGACACTGTCCCTACTGTTAAACATGGAGGAGGCTCTGTTATGTTCTGGTGCTGCTTTGTTGCATTTGGACAGGGTGTCTAGAATCTGTGCAGGGTGCAATGAAATCTCAAGACTATCAAGGGATTCTAGAGAGATATGTGCTTCCCAGTATCAGAAAACTTGGTCTCAGTTGCAGGTCATGGGTCTCAGGATAATGACCCAAAACACACAGCTAAAAACACCCAAGAATGGCTAAGAGGAAAACATTGGACTATTCTGAAGTGGCTGTTGTGAAATTGGATTCTGGGCTCCCCCGGTGGCCACTTGTGGAATTACTTGTGGGCATCATCCTCTCTGTTCACCTGCTCCTATCAGGATGTGGGAGTCGCTATATAACCTTGCTCCTCTGTCAGTTTCATGCCGGTCAACAATGTAATCAGAAGCCTTTCTGTGCATGTTCCTGCTACTAGACAACTCCCAGCTAAGTTGGACTTTTGTCCTTGTGTGTTTTTGCATTTTGTTCCTGTTCACAGCTGCTGTTTTGTTACTGTGTCTGGAAAGCTCTTGTGAGCAGAAATTGCCACTCTGGTGTTATGAGTTAATGCTAGAGTCTTAAAGTAATTTCTGGATGGTGTTTTGATAGGGTTTTCTGCTGACCATGAAAGTGCCCTTTCTGTCTTCCGGCTATCTAGTAAGCGGACCTCGATTTTGCTAAACCTATTTTCATACTACGTTTGTCATTTCATCTAAAATCACCGCCAATATATGTGGGGGCCTCTGTCTGCCTTTTGGGAAAATTTCTCTAGAGGTGAGCCAGGACTGTCTTTTCCTCTGCTAGGATTAGGTAGTTCTCCGGCTGGCGCTGGGCATCTAGGAATAAAAAAAGTAGGCATGCTACCCGGCCACTTCTAGTTGTGCGGCAGGTTTAGTTCATGGTCAGTATAGTTTCCATCTTCCAAGAGCTAGTTCTCATATATGCTGGGCTATGTTCTCTCGCCATTGAGAATCATGACAGTTTGACCGGCCCAAAAAAGGGTTAAATTACTGGCTGAGAAAGGAGAGAAAAAAGAAGTCTGCTACAATTTTTTTTTTTTTTTTTTTTTTTTTTCCCTCTAGTTCTGAGTGTGCTCTTAATTGAATCACTTGCTAGTCTGCCTATACTGCAGCCTTCCTCTCTTTCTCTCCTTCTAATCCTTGAATGGCTCTGTGTTCACCTGTTTCAAATGGATCTTCAGAGTGTAGCTACAGGTTTGAATAATCTCGCCACAAAGGTACAAAATTTGCCTTCTTCTTCCGAGTTGGTTCCTCTGTTTTTTCAAAATGTTGTTCGTTTGCATGGTATTCCGGAGAATATCGTTTCTGACAGAGGGACCCAATTCGTGTCTAGATTTTGGCGGGCATTCTGTGCTAGGATGGGCATAGATTTGTCTTTTTCGTCTGCTTTCCATCCTCAGACTAATGGCCAGACCGAGCGGACTAATCAGACCTTGGAGACATATTTGAGGTGTTTTGTGTCTGCGGATCAGGATGATTGGGTTGCTTTTTTGCCTTTGGCAGAGTTCGCCCTCAATAATCGGGCCAGCTCTGCCACCTTGGTGTCCCCGTTTTTCTGTAATTCGGGGTTTCATCCTCGATTTTCCTCCGGTCAAGTGGAATCTTCGGATTGTCCTGGAGTGGATGCTGTGGTGGAGAGGTTGCATCGGATTTGGGGGCAGGTGGTGGACAATTTGAAGTTGTCCCAGGAGAAGACTCAGCTTTTTGCCAACCGCCGTCTTCGTGTTGGTCCTCGGCTTTGTGTTGGGGACTTGGTGTGGTTGTCTTCTCGTTTTGTCCCTATGAGGGTTTCTTCTCCTAAGTTTAAGCCTCGGTTCATCGGCCCGTACAAGATATTGGAGATTCTTAACCCTGTGTCCTTCCGTTTGGACCTCCCTGCATCCTTTTCGATTCATAATGTTTTTCATCGGTCATTGTTGCGCAGGTATGAGGTACCGGCTGTGCCTTCCGTTGAGCCTCCTGCTCCGGTGTTGGTTGAGGGTGAGTTGGAGTACGTTGTGGAAAAGATCTTAGACTCTCGTGTTTCCAGACGGAAACTCCAGTATCTGGTCAAATGGAAGGGATACGGTCAGGAGGATAATTCTTGGGTCACTGCCTCTGATGTTCACGCCTCCGATCTTGTCCGTGCCTTTCATAGGGCTCATCCTGATCGCCCTGGTGGTTCTGGTGAGGGTTCGGTGCCCCCTCCTTGAGGGGGGGGGTACTGTTGTGAAATTGGATTCTGGGCTCCCCCGGTGGCCACTTGTGGAATTACTTGTGGGCATCATCCTCTCTGTTCACCTGCTCCTATCAGGATGTGGGAGTCGCTATATAACCTTGCTCCTCTGTCAGTTTCATGCCGGTCAACAATGTAATCAGAAGCCTTTCTGTGCATGTTCCTGCTACTAGACAACTCCCAGCTAAGTTGGACTTTTGTCCTTGTGTGTTTTTGCATTTTGTTCCTGTTCACAGCTGCTGTTTCGTTACTGTGTCTGGAAAGCTCTTGTGAGCAGAAATTGCCACTCTGGTGTTATGAGTTAATGCTAGAGTCTTAAAGTAATTTCTGGATGGTGTTTTGATAGGGTTTTCTGCTGACCATGAAAGTGCCCTTTCTGTCTTCCGGCTATCTAGTAAGCGGACCTCGATTTTGCTAAACCTATTTTCATACTACGTTTGTCATTTCATCTAAAATCACCGCCAATATATGTGGGGGCCTCTGTCTGCCTTTTGGGAAAATTTCTCTAGAGGTGAGCCAGGACTGTCTTTTCCTCTGCTAGGATTAGGTAGTTCTCCGGCTGGCGCTGGGCATCTAGGAATAAAAAAACGTAGGCATGCTACCCGGCCACTTCTAGTTGTGCGGCAGGTTTAGTTCATGGTCAGTATAGTTTCCATCTTCCAAGAGCTAGTTCTCATATATGCTGGGCTATGTTCTCTCGCCATTGAGAATCATGACAAGTGGCCTTCTATGAGCCCTGAACTAAATCCTAATGAGCATCTTTGGATAAAGCTGAAACATGCCGTCTGGAAAAGGCAACCTTCAAATACGAGACAACTGAAGCAGTTTGCTCTTGAGGAGTGAGCCAAAATACCTGTTGAGAGGTGCAGAAGTCTCATTGACAGTTACAGGAATCGTTGGATTGCAGTGGTTGCCTCAAAAGGTTGTGCAACAAAATATTAAGTTAAGGGTACCATCATTTCTGACCAGGTCTATTTCATGAGTTTTATTTTTTTCTTAAATCTTTGGAAGCATGGTTGAAAAGCAATGTCTGACATTCGTTTGTTCATTTTCATAGATTTTTTATTTATTATTACTTTTGAGAGATTCAAGTTATTTCTGTGACCATTGTGGGTTTTTCTGTCATTAAACGAGGGGTACCAACAATTTTGACCTTGTGTGTATAGTTTGTAGCTCGTTGTCTAGGTTATCTGCCACGATTTCAGGATATTTGAGGTGGATGTTCTTCTCTATACAGCTTTCAAGCACTGCTCTGATGCTAGCTGTTCCCAAGCTTGCTGGATTGCCTTTGCTTGCAACATCAGAGAGCACACAGTTTGGATCAAAGTCCAAACCAAGTCACTGGTCTGAACTGTCAATCATCAGGAGCGCACCACCACCTGGCAAGCAGGAAGCAGAGAAGCTGAGGATCAGTGTTCTCCTGATAACCGAAGATGAGAAAACTCTATTAGTTCACTTCAATCACGATTGATAGATGTTTGCTACACCCAACTGACATCTCTTGTCCATTTGTCCATTGTTTGGATCTATAGATGTCCCTCTTGATTTTAGTTTAAGCAAAATGGGGATTTCTAAAACTTTACATTTAATATATCATTAAATGTTAAATATATATAAAATGACACACAAAAATAGACCAAGACAGATCTGCCAAGCACCACAGGCTGGCCGATGTAATTGTTTGTTGCAAAGAAGGTGTTTTTGGGGGGTTGTATATATACCTTAATCCAATTAACACTCTCTATATATATAGCCAGTTGGGTGTACTAAGACCAAAAATTTGCATATCAAAAACATATATAACCAACACTTACAGGCATCTGACACCAGTCCTCACTTCATAAAGCATGGGAGCATGAAAAATGCCAGTCTTCATCCTATACCAGGAGTTAGGAAAGAGTTCTCATATTAAATTGACCACCTCATTGAATGAAGACTGCAATTTTTCATGCTCTCATCCTTTATGAAGTCTGAGGACTGGTGTCAGATGTCTGGGAACATTGGTAAAATATGGTATTGATATGCTAATTTTTTTTTCTTAGTACACTCCACTGGCTATATATAGAGTGTTAATTGGATTAACGTATATATACAATCCCCCAAAAAATGTTCTTTGCAATAGACGACTCTCACCCAGCCAAACTAGATCTCACACTGATGAGAGACAATACCCGAAACACAATGTCTGCAAATTGAGATTTTGGTTTTGGCTTTTATTCTAAGTCATGTGCAAGAGTCCTTAGAGAGTCGATATTGACTTTTAGGATTGCTACTTCCAATAGGCGGCGCTAGAGTTCTAGTCCTCTTCCTCTCTGAATAGACAATTTGCATATTTCCTGGAGGAGCATTGCAAGGCATAAAAGTCTGCTCACCTTGGCATGTCAGGCTTGACATGTCACTCTTTGCAGTGAGAAATGTTACCCCTTGGCTCCATCTTTGCAGCAAACACTTACATCGGCCAGCCTGTGGCGCTAGGCAGGCCTGTCTTGGTCTATTTATGTGTGTCTTATTATATACAGTGAGTACGGAAAGTATTCAGACCCCTTTACATTTTTCACTCTTTGTTTCATTGCAGCCATTTGGTAAATTCAAAAAAGTTCATTTTTTTCACATTAATGTACACTCTGCACCCCATCTTGACTAAAAAAAAAAGAAATGTAGAAATTTTTGCATATTTAATAAAAAAGAAAAACTGAAATATCACATAGTCATAAATATTCAGGCCCTTTGCTCAGACACTCATATTTAAGTCACATGCTGTCCATTTCCTTGTGATCCTCGTTGAGATGGTTCTACTCCTTCATTGGAGTCCATTTGTGTGTAATTAAACTGATAGGACTTGATTTGGAAAGGCACACACCTGTCTATATAAGACCTCACAGCTCACAGTGCATGTCAGACCAAATGAGAATCATGAGGTCAAAGGAACTGGACAAAGAGCTCAGAGACAGAATAGTGGCAAGGCACAGATATGGCCAAGGTTACAACAGAATTTCTGCAGTATTCAAGGTTCCTAAGAGCACAGTGGCCTCCATATTCCTTAAATGGAAGAAGTTTGGGACCACCAGAAGTCTTTCTAGACCTGGCCAACCAGCCAAACTGAGCAATCGTGGGAGAAGAGCCTTGGTGAGAGAGGTAAAGAAGAACCCCAAGATCACTGTGGCTGAGCTTCAGAGATGCAGTAGGGACATGGGAGAAAGTTCCACAAAGTCAACTATCACTGCAGCCCTCCACCAGTTGGGCCTTTATGGCAGAGTGGCCTGACGGAAGCCTCTCCTCAGTGCAAGACATATGAAAGCCCGCATAGAGTTTGCTAAAAAAAACCATGAAGGACTCCCAGACTATGAGAAATAAGATTCTCTGGTCTGATGAGATGAAGATAGACCTTTTTTGTGATAATTCTAAGCGGTATGTGTGGAGAAAACCAGGCACTGCTCATCACCTGCCCAATACAATCCCAGCAGTGAAGCATGGTGGTGGGAGCATCATGCTATGGGGGTGTGTTAGGGTTTGCGGAACGCACTGAATATATTTATTGATGGGATTGGTGCGTTCGCAACCCAGGATCCACCGTGCAGGAAAGATCCTGCTGCTAAGTGAATGGCGGCACAATATGGCGGTATGTACCAGCTCCGTTAGCTTCACAGAGCGGCCGAGAAAGCAAAGCTCTGTGCCCTGTTAGACTCTCACAGAGGCACAGGCTAACTACCCAGACGAGAGCAGTCAGTGGTCATGCATGCACACAGCACTCCTCGCCGGAGGTGCCAGCATTCTAGGGGCTTATTTCAGCCAGGTCCCTGAATACACTCAAACACAATCTCCTCGCCGGAAGTGCCAGCATTCTAGGGGCTTATTTCAGCCCGGTCCCTGAACACATTCAAGCACATGACCACAGTGGCGCAAAGCACGTAACTTTGGAAGATACTAGCGCATGGCCGTGCGGCCATGCGAGCCTTAAATAGCTGCAGCACGTACACGACCTTCCTAAAAAGGACCAATGAGAGACTGCTACAGAGCCTGCGTACCTACAGGACCTTCCTAGAAGGACCAATAGATTTGGCTGCAGTACCTGAACATGTGACCCTTGATCTCCACTGAGAGATCTTACCCTGGGCATGCTCAGTGTGTGCAAAGCAGGACTTAGTCCCAGAAAAGCCTGCTCACCGCAGATCAGTGCAGGGTACAATAGCAGAGCCTGGAGAGGCAGCAGTAACCCTTTGCACAGAATCAGGCTCAGTGAGACGCTGGGACCGACGTCTCCGCTGAGCAGGCTCCACTGCGGCCGATGGAGAATGGGAGACTGCAGCAGACACGCATCGAGATTCCCCCTGTGCAGCAGAGGAAACTCGACTCCTAACAGGGTGTTTTTCAGCTGCAGGGACAGGACAACTGGTTGTCATTGAAGGAAACATAAATATGGCCAAGTACAGAGATATCCTGGATGAAAACCTCTCCAGAGTGCTCTGGACCTCAGACTTGGCCGAAGGTTCACCTTCCAACAAGACAATGACCCTAAGCACACAGCTAAAATAACAAAGGAGTGGCTTCAGAACAACTCTGTGGCCATTCTTGACTGGCCCAGCCAGAGCCCTGACCTAAACCCAATTGATCATCTCAGGAGAGATCTGAAAATGGCTGTCCACCAATGTTCACCATCCAACCTGATGGAACTGGAGAGGATCTGCAAGGAAAAATGGCAGAGGATCCCCAAATCCAGGGGTGAAAAACTTGTTGCATCATTCCCAAGAAGACTCATGGCTGTACTAGCTCAAAAGGTGTGTCTACTCAATACTGGGAAAACGAAGAAGAAAAAGAACCACTCCATACAATATTGCACACCACTACTAAATATAAATGCAAAAAAGGTAAACTTTTATTGATGCAAAAATTTAAAAACATCTAAAAACATCCCCACCAAACCCAGAAGATCCTGCCAAGTATAACAGAGGTCAGGTCAGAAAAATACATATCTGAGATACACATGTACTAATATAACAAAATATGATACAGAATGCCAACATATAACATGACCTCTTATCTAAACATCTGAATAACTAATGAACACCCCGGAGGTAAATATGAGCAAAAAGATAAGTGGATGCCTATCTGGTTAGAGCATACCACAACAAATAATACCGTAGCATGCACTGCTGTGTCTGTATGCCTGAAAGATAATCAAGGTGCATAAACAAAGCCGAGAACAATGGCAAAAAAAGAGAGTAATGCCACAATATATAAACAATTTTGCCTAGAATGCAGTAGCAATAACCAACATGCTGTGCCCCATAGGGTACACAGGAGCGTTATGCCATGATCTCCAAGTAAGCATGAACTCAATAAGGTATAGATAAGAACCTGAGACCAGCACCGAACAAAGGCAGGTAACCACCGGGGGGAAGAGCTGATAGAAAGGCAACAGTGACTCAAATCGCCACCCATTACAACAAAGGTAGGCCTAAGAGCATCTCTGAACGCACAGTGCGTCGAACTTTGAGGCAGATGGGCTACAGCAGCAGAAGACCACACCGGGTACCACTCCTTTCAGCTAAGAACAGGAAACTGAGGCTACAATTTGTACAAGCTCATCGAAATTGGACAGTAGAAGATTGGAAAAACGTTGCTTGGTCTGATGAGTCTCGATTTCTGCTGCGACATTCGGATGGTAGGGTCAGAATTTGGTGTAAACAACATGAAAGCATGGATCCATCCTGCCTTGTATGGAGCATCTTTGGGATGTGCAGCCGATAAATCTGCGGCAACTGTGTGATGCCATCATGTCAATATGGACCAAAATCTCTGAGGAATGCTTCCAGCACCTTGTTGAATCTATGCCACGTAGAATTGAGGCAGTTCTGAAGGCAAAAGGGGGTCCAACCCGTTACTAGCATGGTGTACCTAATAAAGTGGCCGGTGAGTGTATATCCTGTGGGATTTGTTATCCTTTTAGGATTTTATTTTCCTTATGGAAATCTCAATACTCTATTGTTTGAAAGTGAAAACCTCTAAACAATAAGCACATTTTCAATTTTTACAAAAGTCTTTGTGCACAATCTTTTGAGTAGAAAAGCAAAACATATCTGATACATCCTGGAAGAAACTTCAATAATAGATGCATAAACCGATTTTCATGAAACATGGCAAACAACAGATGCTGTTTTGATTTTCCAAACACGAAAAAAATGGAAGTTTTACTGAACAGCGCGGAAGTTTGTTCTGATGTTGATTGGTCCTCTGTAGCAATGACTTGGCTGTTCCTCATCATGGCAGGCTTCCATTGAAAAGATCACAATGGATGCTTTGCGGGCTGGCAAAAATAATGGCAAAATAATTAAGAGAAACATGTTCTATTTATAAGCAGCGTATATTTATAAGAATAAAAAAAGAAGCAATTGATAAAAGAAATAATTGCATCTGGGCAAAAGAAAGAACATTTATCACCAAGTCTGAGCCTTCTAAAGGGATTGTCCAATATTTATTTTTATGACAATTGAATCAGACAGGTTAATAAAGTCATATCTGACAGCTGTAACCCCCACTGATGATAAATGGAGTGGTGGCCACATATGTATGGTCACCCATCTATTCAATGGCCTTGGTACTACATTTTATTCTCTGCCTTTCGCATTTTAGGGGTGTTCATCATTTACAGGTACACCAACAAGTTCCGTGTTACAATGTTTCTTACAACACCCATCGTGGTCATAGAGATTTATTGATAATCTTAGATTATATTCAAACTAACATGTGGGTTTTATTATGAGTTTCCATTGAGCAATTGTTACCATCCACCTCTCGTGTCCCCCCTTTTCCTCATAGTTTGTAAGCTTGCGAGCAGGGCCCTCATTCCTACTGGTATCTGTTTTGAACTGTGATTTCTGTTATGCTGTAATGTCTATTGTCTGTACAAGTATAATTTGTAAAGCGCTGCGGAATATGTTGGCGCTATATAAATAAAAATTATTATTATTATTATTATGGATACTTTTGCCACGTTTCTTGGTATTCTTGTCGTCAAAGTAACTTCAAACTCATAGAAACCCAATAGCCCCGATACAAGTCAAAGTCATTTGACCGATCCATCACAGTGTTTAGGGTGACCATTTTCTGCACAACTTGTCATTCATGGATGGTATATCAGATTTTAGTTCTAATTGACTTAATTAAAATTACCAATTGTTGATCGCTTTCTGTCTTGATGTTTGTCCTGGTTTTCTCTTGGCGGGATGCAAAACTGTAGGTTTCCAAATTTTGTCAAAGACTATATCAATCATCAGAAAATTCCGACATGGTAAAACAAGTTTTCCAAAAATATTTTCCTTCAAATGCAGGGTCTTACATGTGTAAAAAAAAAATCACCGTCTGATGCCAGTCTCACACGTCCAGATTTTTCCGGTACGTGAAGAAACGGTACTGGAGCTATCCATGTCTGGGTGCGCACGTAGGCCATCCGTGTGTCATCCGTGTGCTGTCCGTGTGTCAGTTTTTCTCATCCGTGTGCTGTCAGTGTGCTGTCCGTGTGCTGTCAGTGTGCTGTCCGTGTCCATTTTTTAAAACATTTTTTTCCATTTTAACCCTATGAATTAAAAAATGCATATGGGCAGCACACGGATGGCATCCATGTGCCGTACGTGTTTACACGCACCCATTGACTTTAATGAGTCCGTGTGATCCGTGCGCTCCCACGAACACCGACATGTCTCCGTGTTTTGCACACGGACACACGGTCTGTGAAAACACACTGACATCTGCAGAGACACATTCATTTTAATGTGTCTACGTGTGTCAGTGTCTCCGGTACGTGAGGAAACTGTCACCACACGTACCGGAGCCACTGACGTGTGAAACCGGCCTAAAATGGGGAATCTAACCCATGAGCAACTTTACATCTGTGTAATCTTCTATGGTTTCCTCTCGCGCATTCATCAATCCAAGGAAAGTTTCACACTTTTGGCGAATGAGGCTCCGACTGCAACGTTTTACTGTTAAAAAAATATATATATATATTTACTAATTCAAACTGTAAAAAAGTTTTCCAGAAATAGATTAACTTTGCATGTTACTCATTCAGGTCTTCCTCTAACATGCGCTACATCAGTTACTACTTCTCTCAATGTAGATGTCATCATGTTACATACATGTGCTTACTTTGTCCTTCCAAAGAGCACTGTGCAGTCATCATCATGACATGAGATAAAAGGTGTGTTGGGTGGGCATTAGAAAAACTAGTGGGCAGGAACCAAACGGCCTTAGAAAAAAGTCCCCATATGTACATTAAAGTTGGCAGTACTCAAAAATTTGATTAAATGAGTAAGGGGGACTCTTGACTTTTCCCTTGATTGGCAGTTTGAATTTAGTTGCCCAATCATTTTGGTCACCCAAGAAATGTACTGCAGCCAGAGGTATCTGGCATCGGTTTAAGCACTCTAGAACAGACAATGCATGAGTTTAGGGAATTCGGAAGAGATCGCTATCAGCTAATCAACAATTTAGCAGACAACTATCAAAAGTTTACAAGAACATAAAGGCCCCGTCTCACTAAGCGATTTACCAACGATCACGACCAGCGATACGACCTGGCCGTGATCGTTGGTAAGTCGCTGTGTGGTCGCTGGGGAGCTGTCACACAGACCGCTCTCTCCAGCGACCAACGATCAGGGGAACGACTTCGGCATCGTTGAAACTGTCTTCAACGATGCCGAAGTCCCCCTGCAGCACCCGGGTAACCAGGGTAAACATCGGGTTACTAAGCGCAGGGCCGCGCTTAGTAACCCGATGTTTACCCTGGTTACCAAAAAAAACAAACAGTACATACTCGCCTTTCGGTGTCCGTCAGGTCCCTTGCCGTCTGCTTCCTGCTCTGACTGAGCCGCCGTACAGTGAGAGCAGAGCGCAGCGGTGACGTCACTGCTGTGCTCTCACTTCTCACTGTACGGCCGGCAGTCAGTGAGAGCAGGAAGCAGACGGCAAGGGACCTGACGGACATCAGAAGGCGAGTATGTATTGTTTTTTTTTTTTTACATTTACGCTGGTAACCAGGGTAAACATCGGGTTACTAAGCGCGGCCCTGCGCTTAGTAACCCGATGTTTACCCTGGTTACCAGTGAAGACATCGCTGGATCGGTGTCACACACACCAATTCAGCGATGTCAGCGGGGCCTCAACGACCGAAAAAAGGTCCAGGCCATTCCGACACGACCAGCGATCTCGCAGCAGGGGCCTGGTCGCTGGTACGTGTCACACATAGCGAGATCGCTATGGAGGTCGCTGTTGCGTCACAAAACTTGTGACTCAGCAGCGATCTCGCTAGCGATCTCGCTATGTGAGACGGGGCCTTAAGACTACAAGTGGCTGAGCTGGTGACATATACCAAAGTAGTAAATGCCAAGGAAATAATGAGGCACGCTCCATTAAGACTGAGTGCTGCAAAAAGAAAAACAGACCCAAAGTTACCACCAGAAAGGAACGTTATACACTACATTGAATAATTTTTCAAGCAGTGGCAACTCACCTTTAAGAGATTGATTGGAATCCAAGTATGTGTGTAGAATGGAGGGTGATTTTACAACTACAGGTATGTCATCTCTGCTAATATATTTGACTTTTGGAAAGATAATCCCTGGTTATTTGCTGGGTATATGTTTCCTCTATTTCTCAGAAAATGCAGTGTTTACCAAATGTGATGAGATAAGAGCATTTATTGTTGATGTACCTTGCCATATAATTGACCTTTTGTACTTACTAGATGAAAACATGCCCCAAACACTAATTTCAAAGAGAAATGCAAATTCCACTGGACCCAATTCTACCAAGTCTGTCACAATCTGGACAGAGCCCTGCACTCCAGGAGTCATCCCCTAACATGATCACACGTGGCTGGTCTGTGACCTCCCTGCATACCCTAAGGTCAGGTTCACATTGCGTTAACAGCAGCCCGTTCAACACATGCGTTAACGGGCTGCTGTTAACGCAAGTGCCGATGTGTCATCGCGCTAGCGCAGATAGAGCTAGCAGATGCTCTATCTGCGCTAGCAGTGATGGACCCTGAAACACTGCAGCCCGTGTCCCAGAGTCCGTCACTCAATGACGGCACATCGCTAGCGCACGCCCATTGTGGGCGTGCGCTAGCGATGCATCCGACATTGGACTCAATGGCGGCGTTAACGGACTGCGTTACACCGCGTTATGCTGTAGTGTAACGTGGTCCGTCTAACGGATGCCAGTAACGTAATGTGAACCTGGCCTAAATCTGTATATCCCCAAACTTTCCTCAATTATCCCCGACAAGCCGTGTCTTGTGGAATTCCCATAGAGAAAACCACTTGCTAGTTACTACTTTTGCTAGTTACTATTAGTTAAATCACTCCTGTAATATTAAAAGGGAACCTGTCACCAGATTTTTCCCATAAGTGGTAAGGCCAGTACCTGTGAGTACACACCTGAAAGACAGGATGTAGCATGTCCCCCCATAATAAAAGCGGGGGGCAGCACAGGTGAAAAATACTAACAAAACAACCACTTACTAACCCACCATACATCCATGGGGTGGCTACGTAGTATTCAAAATGCACACAGGCTGCATAGGACGCCATTCACACATTGAAATGCACCTATGTCCAAATAACAGCCTATTACCAACGCTCCTACTATTACGTCAGGTGGGCTGCCAACCACATATGTGCATCCTCAGACTATACACCCCCATTACCCATCCACCAATGGAAGGACCTGGCTGCACCTTGCATAAAAATATGTGCAAAACAGACAGAGGTGCATCTCACATAATGGTGTGAATGGCGCCCTATTCCCTCATATACAGCCTTTTAATATGCTGTATATCTGCCTTCAATCCGGCCTGCATGATAAGAAAAAGCAAACCCAAACAAGAAAGCCCAGTCAACAAAAAAGCTCATCCATTATAATGACAGTAACCGAAAAAGGGAATGGACACCAGAGCATATAAAAAATATTAATAATTTTATTGTAGTAATTTCATAAAAACAGAAAAAAGATAAATACATACATACATACTAGTAGAGTCACAATATAGGAATCTGTAATTATAAATACTTGCGACCGAGAAGGTACCAGGGGGAACACAAGTATAAATGTGTAAACATACACACCACACAAAGAAGATGGCTGTCATAAAAGATATACAATATACAAGGATGACGCACGAAACAACATAAGCACATGCATAAGATCAGTGGAGCAGTATAAAGTGCTAGTGCAAATTAGTAAAAAGTGGTAATGTAAACATATAAGATTATGGTAAATACTGCCAGACACAGATGATATGCATATGAATAAGCAACTAAATGCAAGTAATAAGCAATGAATATGGTCCAGAAAACCTAATGGTAAACAATTAACATCTAGCTGAGTAAAAATGACAATAATTAATAGGTAAAATAAAGACAACTTAGTCAATCTAGTGGAAAACCCTGGTATGGGTAACCCCTGGTTTGTAAATCAAGAAAGCAATAAAGTAAATTGCTGGATACCAAGTGACCAATCTACTGCAAAACGTGGGAGAGACAGGCCCCAACGCGCGTTTCATGGTTTTCCACACCCTCCCGTCTAGTATATATTATACTATGATATACCATTTTTCCAGACAGCTGAGAAACAGGGCCCCCTCCAAAGTTATTTCAAGGGCAAAGCCAGTTAAACCCTGTTCTGAACTGATTAGACACCAACATAGATGGGTGTCTGACTTTACTAACACACCAAGTCACATTGCAAAGCTCATAAGAGGGATGGACATTGATGGGGGAACTATCCACGAGGACTCAATAGCTCCAGATAGAGGGAGGAAGGAGAATGATCAACCAGATGCATTGACACCCACGGTGCTTCTTTGCCAATACTATTTTGCCATCCATTTTAGACATAGGAGCCACTTGGAAGTACAGAATAAGCCAATAGTGGTATTGGGCCATATGTCGGTGGCCTTAAACATTATCTTCTTCCTGTAAAATTGCGTAGGAGTAGTAATGTAACAAACTAGGCATGTTCACATATGGTACCTGGTGCAAAAGTCAAGACACAAGAACAACTATCTCCCTGTTCCTCACATATTCATGAACACCGGTCTCCTGATTATATGCTCAGATCAGTGTAATTTCTCACCTTTTTCTAGCTGTTTTTCCTTTCCTCATGGTATGATGACTATAAATATAAGTTGACGTCTGTTACAGAATTCACTTGCACTAGATTATTTATTGAACGCTACAATGTTTTTGTTAGGTATTCTCACACCATATGTGCCAGGCACTTACTCAATCCTTCCTCTTCGTACAGTACCGTAGTTATAGGACTCTGTTAGCTTCATTGGATTCAGCCTATGACTACAGCAACATCTATACTGCACTAACTGAAGCACTATCTATCAAGATTCTAAAAGTTACAAGGCTGTCTTGTTGTCCTAAGACATAAACAGCACATATCGTTGTGGGTATGGTGACTGTCCCAAAGGAAGAACCCACAAAAAAACAGCAATCACGCTCAAAAAGGGCATTTAACAAGAAGTCGTCTATAACTCACACTGCATAGTGACGTGCTATTGACTGTCACCATGTTATTATGGCAGCTTGGCCATTTCTCTGCATGCCGAAAATTAGATATTTTGCCCATATTATCCCAAGGAAGGTTTCAGCCAATCGGGATATGATATCAGCATTAATTAGGTAAGGTAGACCATTTATTGAGTTTCACCAGGTAGGAAAGTAAAAGCTTGCCGACTGCAGGATTTATGGTACATGCATGATTCCATCCATAAATTTTCCATTCGCAAGGGATTTAACATGGAAAGTATGCTGTACTTAATATACTTAAATAATGTTCAAAACCCGCTAAAACCCCTATGTTTATGCTGTAGATAACTGGACGATTGATGGCTCTGAAGAGAAGACCCTTGTGCAAGATGTAAGTATACAACCTTGTGCTCTTAAACGTAGCCGAAAAGCAAGGAATCTGCAGGAGAAATAAGACCAATAGCCTGAGCCTGCCCGGGAAGTTTTTCATAAAGATTCCTATACGTGCAGAGATAATTAGGTTTCAACCTTTACTTCCACAGTCAGTGGTTTTAGAGCTCACAAATCATCATTACGTCTGACACTCCTGGATTATTATAGTTTGGTACTTCCTGTTATCATCAACCTGTCAAATAATAAGCCTCACCTGAAGAGCATTAACCCATGCCATGCACCAGGGGTAGGACATATAGTATATCAGTGTAGTTCTGATGCTGCAGAAATCAGGCCATACAAGAGTTAATTGAAACAGAAATCCCTTAGAGTGAATGTACATTGGGTTCTGTTCAATTTACGATAATTTCAGATCTCAACTCCTCCAGGAGGACATTTACTGGCTAATGTTGGCTAGCACGTGTTGTGGTCTCTGCATGTGGTGTTTATTCATACATGGGTAGAAGGAAAGCTTTAATTGCGGTCATTGGGCATTATGAGTCAGATGCACTCTACCGACATTTAGCTAACACCTGGATAGAGAGAACTCAATGGCATCTGTAGGTGGAAGAATGTTACCTGCTCAATATGAACTTAAAGCTTGAAATGGACTTGTGGACACAATAAAAAGGCAAACCGCTATAAATATTGGGGGCGTTGCGATAGTAATTAAGAGCCATAATGGAAAGGATATTAATATAGAATGTTTCTGCCATCCAATCTTTTATCCTTGATAATAATTAAACCATTACTAAAGTATACCTAATCAAGGAGCTACTGCAACCATCGCATTGTCACATCTCCATCAGGACCTATTCCCACGATGTCTGCTTCTGTAGCCAGGCACCACCGTATTCATTCTATGGGTGACTCTGGTAATAGAAGAGACGCTAAGGTTAGGGTGTCTGGGACCAACAGTGCCAACCAGTCTGACAGTATGGGTGTGTGTGCTGTTCAGCTGGAGTCATCAACTCCCTGCTCTCACCATTTGGAGAGCACCGCACTCGACTTAAGCCTCCAGCTTACTGCTGGAATCTGCCAGATATAGCCTTGTGGTCCTCTGCATCAGTCCTGTTCATTCTGCTCTAATATAGTGTGTTTGTTTCCTATTATTCGCCTAAGCTTGTTTTATTGAATCTTCTTGTGTCTTCCAATTTTGTACTTTTCCTGGCCTCTTGGTTTTGACCCGGCTACCTGACCACACCTGCTAGCTTGCACCAACATACAGCAGTTTATTCCATGGCCCCAGCCCAGTGGTCTCTGTTTAAATCCAAATCCCTGTTCAGGGGACAAAGGGTGAAGGCCAAGGAAACCCCTGGGATCTGGCAAACTGAGTGGCTTGCGCTAAGCCTGTCCAAGGTAGCCATTTTAGAGCTGCGAGGCGACCACTTATAGAACCACATTACACACCCTTGATGGTGGGTGAGATGTGATCACTGATACTCTACTATTAAAGGAGTTGTCCATCTTTGAGAACATTATTTTTTCATACTTACATGCACATATTTGAGGCTAAAAGTAATTTTTTTATTTGGTTTCAGTAAACATTTTGCCTCCTATAGTCTCTGTGTTTCACTGTCTACTGCCGGCAGCAGAATGATAATCAGTCAGTCGACTGGCTATTTCAGTCTGACTGTGAGTTTGTAATTCTAATCTGTCTTTTTCTGACCTGATCTAATCTGATTTATGACTACATGCCACATCATAGTTGAATGTGCAGAAAAACAAAAAGCTTGTAAAAAAAATGGTGCAACATTTTTAATAAAACCTAATTACAAAATTACATTTTATCCCCAAAAACATATTTTTAAGTTTAAAAAAGCCCCCAGAATGGACAACCCTCTATGATGTCATGTGTGGAATAACTTGAAGCATGTGAGCCCCAATCTACTATATAATTGTCTAAGGGTCACTTCCGTCTGTCTGTCTGTCACGGATATTCATTGGTCGCGGCCTGTCATGGAAATCCAAGTCGCTGACTGGTCGCAGCAAAACGGCCACGACCAATCAGCGACGGGCACAGTCCGGCGGCAAATGGCCGCTCCTTACTCCCCGCAGTCAGTGCCCGGCGCCCGCATACTCCCCTCCAGTCAGCGCTCACACAGGGTTAATGGCAGCGGTAACAGACCGCGTTATGCCGCGGGTAACGGACTCCGTTACCGCTGCTATTAACCCTGTGTGTCCCCAACATTTTACTATGCAGCATCAATAGTAAAAAAATGTAATGTTAAAAATATATAAAAAAAAAAAACCTGCTATTCTCACCCTCCGTAGTCCGCCAAGCCGCACGCGGCTGCCGCCATCTTAGACCGCTAAGTCTTCTGGGTAATTTCGCAATGCATCCTGGGAACGGAAGATGACGGCAGCCGCGCGCGCATTGCCAGAGCTACGGTGGATCCCGGTGGGTGAGTATATCACTATTTTTTATTTTAATTATTTTTTTTTAACAGGGATATGGTGCCCACACTGCTAAATACTGCGTGGGCTGTGTTACATACTGCGTGGGCTGCTATATACTACATGGGCAGTGTGATATACTGCGAGGGCTGTGCTATATACTACATGGGCAGCGTTATATACTGTGTGGGCTGTGTAATATACTGCGGGGGCTGTGCTATATACTACATGGGCAGCGTTATATACTGCGTGGGCTGTGTTATATACTGCGTGGGCTGTGCTATATACTACATGGGCAGTGTTATATACTGCGTGGGCTGTGTGATATACTGCGTGGCCTGTGTTATATACTGCGTGGCTGCTATATACTGCATGGGCTGTGTGATATACTGCGGGGGCTGTGCTATATACTACATGGGCAGTGTTATATACTACATGGGCTGTGTGATATACTACGGGGGCTGTGCTATATACTACATGGGCAGTGTTATATACTGCGTGGGCTGTGTTATATACTGTCTGGGCTGTGCTATATACTACATGCCCTGTGTTATATAGTGTGTGGCCTGTGTTATATACTGTGTGGCTGCTATATACTGCGTGGGCTGTGTTATATAGTACGTGGGCTGTGTTATGTACTGCATGGCCTGTATTAACGCATCGGGTATTCTAGAATATGTATGTACATATATAGCAGCCACATAGTATATAGCACAGGCCACATACTATTTGTCTGCTATATACTACATGCCTCCTATATACTACGTGGCCTGTGCTATATACTATGTGGCTGCTATATACTACATGGGCAGTGTGATATACTGCGAGGGCTGTGCTATATACTACATGGGCAGTGTGATATACTACGTGGGCTGTGTAATATACTGCGGGGGCTGTGCTATATACTACATGGGCAGCATTATATACTGCGTGGGCTGTGTTATATACTGCGTGGGCTGTGCTATATACTACATGGGCAGTGTTACATACTGCATGGGCTGTGTTATATACTGCGTGGCCTGTGTTATATACTGCGTGGCTGCTATATACTGCGTGGGTTGTGTGATATACTGCGGGGGCTGAGCTATATACTACATGGGCAGTGTTATATACTACATGGGCTGTGTGATATACTGCGGGGGCTGTGCTATATACTACATGGGCAGTGTTATATACTGCGTGGGCTGTGTTATATACTGCGTGGGCTGTGCTATATACTACGTGCCCTGTGTTATATACTGCGTGGCCTGTGTTATATACTGTGTGGCTGCTATATACTGCGTGGGCTGTTATATAGTACGTGGGCTGTGTTATGTACTGCGTGGCCTGTATTAACGCATCGGGTATTCTAGAATATGTATGTACATATATAGCAGCCACATAGTATATAGCACAGGCCACGTACTATTTGTCTGCTATATACTACATGCCTCCTATATACTACATGGGCTGTGCTATATACTATGTGGCTGCTATATACATACATACATACATATTCTAGAATACCCGATGCGTTCGAATCGGGCCACCATCTAGTACATATTATAAATAGGACCCCCAAGTATCAGACGTCTTTAATAGTTCTAGCTCTCTAATATGGGCCAGAGACCCTTTGACTCCCTAGACTGTAGAGTTTGGGAGCTACTGCAATCCCTGCACCCACTGTAGTTACACCCTTACACCCCGAGTATCACTGACCCTCTATAAAGCATAAAGGTACCTTCACACGAAACGACATTATAACGATATCGCTAGCAATCCGTGACGTTGCAGCGTCCTCGCTAGCGATATCGTTTCGTTTGACACGCAGCAGCGATCAGGATCCTGCTGTGATGTCGCTGGTCGCTGAATAAAGTCCAGAACTTTATTTGGTCGTCCGATCGCTGTGTATCGTTGTGTTTGAAAGCAAAAGCAACGATACCAGCGATGTTTTACACTGGTAACCAGGGTAAACATCGGGTTACTAAGCGCAGGGCCGCGCTTAGTTACCCGATGTTTACCCTGGTTACTAGCGTAAAATGTAAAAAAAACAAACAGCACATACTCACATTGCGTCCCCTGCAGTCTGCTTCCTCCTCTGACTCAGCGCCGCAAAGTGAAAGTGAAAGCAGCACAGCGGTGACGTCACCGCTCTGCTCTCACTGTACGGCGCTCAGTCAGTCAGGAAGTGGACGCAGGGGGACGTGAATGTAAGTATGTGCTGTTTGTTTTTTTTAGATTTTACGCTGGTAACCAGGGTAAACATCGGGTTACTAAGCGCGGCCCTGCGCTTAGTTACCCGATGTTTACCCTGGTTACCAGGGGACCTCGGCATAGTTGATCGCTGGAGAGCGGTCTGTGTGACAGCTCTCCAGCGACCAAACAGCGACGCTGCAGCGATCGACATCGTTGTCGCTATCGCTGCAGCGTCGCTTCGTGTGAAGGTACCTTTAGGACGTAGACAACTGTGAAAGTCTCACCAGGGTTCCTTATATATGAAGTTTCAACAAAGAGCCAGTGTTGCAGTGCTTTCTGTTGAGGGAAGAAGTCCTAGATTTCACTTAAAGGGGCTATCCAGAACTTTGCAAGAAAAAAATGTGCCTAAGCACTAACAGGTAGTTGGTTGTGACCTACCTGCTTATTGTCCCGACGCCATTCTCTCCCGGCACAGAGTGGTCACTGACATCACCTTCTGCTGACCTTACATTGACAGAGCTACGGTTTCTTTTCCTCTCTACTCTGTTGACACGGCAGGACTGCCAACGCCATGCTGATTGTCAGCCAGCTCCACGCTGCCATTGATTCTTCAAAATCCAAATCATTGTGGTGCAAAGTGGATCTCAAACTTGGACATTACTTTTACCCTCTCTATTGGCGACTGTGGAAACTAATCGACCATTGCACTCATACACCATGCCAGGAAAATACTACTGAAGGTCCTACAAAGACAGTTACAGCCTTACTTTGACAAAGAACTGTCAGAGGAACAAGCAGAATTCAGAAAAGGCAGAAGTCCATTCTATTAAATAAAGAACCCCTCCCGAAACTATGGGGAGCCCTGGGAGATTTTCCAAGTACATATGTATCTTATATACAGTACAGGTCCAATAGGAGAATCCACAATCAAATATTTAGACAGATTCTGGTCAATGAGTCCATCATGTAAGAAGTCATTGACCAGAAGCTGTAACTCAGACTGAAGAAGGGCAGTAGGGTCACAAGTCATCTTCTCATAGACTACTTCATCATTCAATTGATGCAAAATCTCAGCTCTATAGTTACATGTATCCATAACAACCACCGCCCCACCCTTATCTGCTGATTCGATTTTCATTTTCCTATTATTATCTAGATTATATGACTATTGCTTTGGAGATGTCGGGAAGCTTTATTAGCTGTGTGTGCTGCCCGCTCGCGCGCACTGGGCTGGATAGCAATTCACTGGTGACACTATGTGGCGCGGTGACGTGATTGGATGCCGCACGTGCATGCGCATTGAACCACGACTTTTACCCATTTCCATTTGTGTCACTTGGACATAAGTGTGAAGAATGCCTGACGTCCACATTTTTACACAATATGTGTAGTGTCTTTAAAACAATTCTTTTTCCATAAGATAGAACCTGATATTGGTTTTTGCCTCAGGAAATAGAACAAAATGTACCATAAGTTACCTGGAAGATCCTAATGCCTTTCATTTTTTGCCATTTCATAGTAAACATTAAGTTAAACATTTCTCCTTAGATTTTTTTTTCACTGAATTAACAATATATAATTAGTTGATTTTGGGTATGTGAAGTTTTTTGTAATCAACTAATTAAATGAGTCTAGGCAATTAATTAAATATTCTGCATTAATGGAAAATTCTGAATCAAACTAAAGTCGCATAAAATGAGTTATTTGCATGTGTATATATCATTTATGTTTAATATCTATGGAGTAAATTGACAACCCTGATTAGTTTTGTTTTTTTCTACTCTCCAACATGATATTCTAATTAGACATGAGCGGATCTTTTGAAATTTGAATTCACCAATTTTTTTCCAAAAATGTTATTCCAATCACAGTTACTCCAAATGCCCTGAAAATACATTTATGATACTCTGAGGTTTTCTGGGACTTTATCCAACCCCTTTCAATCTTTAATGCAAACACAACCTTAATAAAGTCAAAGTGATCTCAACATGTTTGGCTATTAGAAAATAGATGGTAAGCCTTCTTCACTGCTGTGCTGTCACACACACTGTCTGTGCAGTTTATTCAGTGTTCTATGGCTGTCTCTATCTTTATTCCTAAACTGTGAACTGACGTCCTTTCACTATCCAGATTCCCCTCATAATGGCTGCTGCATTCCCTGCTTCTGCTTTTATACAAGCTATGATAGTCTCTCCTGGTAGGCACGTAATGTGATAGCTGAAAGGCATTATGGGGAAAATAGCCTTCTTTAAAGCAATCTTCTTCAATATGTAAAATGGCAAAGGCCATTTTTGACGATTTTCACAAATCGAATTGCAAATTGCTCAAGTTTGAAAGTAGCAAATTCCTAAAATTTCTACATAAATTTAATTTACATCACATAGATTTGCCCATCTCAATATTCTATGCTTTCTAGATTGTTTATCTCTCTAAGCTCTATATTGAAGCAATCGTGACTATAAGGAACAGTAGGGCAGTGCTCAAGATTGGTTAATTAGAGGACTCTAAAATGTAGATGCATGGACTGCAAAAAGAAGCAAAAATCACAAAGTTTCCTCAAAAACATAACACAAATCAAGTGTATGATGTTTATAACGGTTGGTAAGGGGTGCCTTCATGGTTGAAATGGGAATATCCCTTTAAATGTGGAATTGGCCAGATCCATAACTTGAAGTTCTCTGGTTTCAAAGCAAAATGTGGGACAAAATGTAGCCCTTCATGTACCCTGTGTCATTTAAAATAGTGGTGGCTTTTAACTAGCTCTAACTCCCCTTGTAGGCACATGCCGGGAGATTACATATTACATAGTACATAAACCTAAGTGTGTTTTGTATTTTAGCCCCCGACTTTTCTGACACCACCCCCACTTATGACCTCAGCTATTGCGGGCACATGTCAGCTCTATAGATCAGCTATCTTGTGCCTGGAAAGGTGTGGTCTCAGCGCCGGAGCCCGCACCAATCAGGGCGAGTCCGACATGGGCATACTATTACGCCCAATGTTGGAAAGAGGTTAATACATTATTTACACTTTTTCAAATTCTTATTTTTTTATTTCTTCCTGTTTCTCCTGATTACAAAACCGACTTGAGTATCAAATGAATATCGCAGTCCTATCACCCTGAAAAAAAACAAAAGCTGAAATTTATAGGAATAAGCAAAAGACATAAAAAGATAAAAAGTTACAATCACTAAATAAAGCACTCAGTAAGACAGATCAGCAAAAATTGTTTTATCAGTGTGTAACCCCCCACCACCAACAACAACACCACCCCCTGCTCATTAAGGGGTTAACACACAAATGTAGTGACCTGGGCTAAATAACATGATTGATGTTTAACAACACCCTCTTATCAATTAATTAATTCAGCCCAGGGCCATTTTAATAAATGAGCAAAAGTGGTACTGGTCAAGGGCGGCCCACCAGGAGAGGGGGCCCACCAGTATGCTTCCAAATAATGGAACTTGGATAGATGAGGCCCCGTGTCATATGAAGACAAAAAAGCTTTTGTTTTAGAAAGAGTGCTATAAGTCTTTAAGATGCAAATTCAAGTTCAAGGGAGCAGGCAGCAAGCTTAACGGCGGCAAACCTACACGGAATAACAACTACCACGAGCCAAAAAAAAAAAAGTCAGAATTTTCATCAGGGATCACAACTTATTTCCAATTTACTTCTTTAATTCTACTATATTAGATATATAGCGACTCACAATGTGAGATACGATTTTAATTTTCGGTAACCCAACTGATTACTTCTAAACTCGTTCTTGGTCTTTCTGATCTAAAGAGTAAATTCACTCTGCTCTTTAAAAGTAAATTCCAGAATTTTCCATTAGAGTCATTAATTAAGGAGTCATTCAGACTTTCTAATGAATAATTTTGTACTATGTTGCTAAGCAGCAGTGGAATATTTTTGGCCATTGCCTAGTAACTGGTGCAAAAAGAAGTTGGTGACTATACTGGGTCTAATGAAGGCTAATATACAGTACGAAAAAAATAAAAAAAAGTTTTCAAGACAGACATCCAAAATTGGGATACAAATGGTGTAGGAAGCAAAAAACTTTATAAAAGTAAGGTCAACATCCATATAAAAATGCTCTAGATTAGAATAGATTGGGGGAAGTCAAAGAGGTGGCCTTTAGTAGAGATTTTAATATATATATAGTATATTAGGAAAGGTTTGGGGCAGAATGAATGCAAAATTTTAAGAGGATCAGATAGGAATTCACCGATTGGCACATATTTTGCAGACAAAGGAGAGAATTTGTGGCAATATTGGAAAAGACTTCCCCCCAAAAAAATTTGTAAATAATTTGGTGGATCAAAATTCTGCAAAGGTGATACTATTTAAGGCTAGTGTCACGCAAGGGGAGATTCTGTCATCTGAGAGAATTGGGATGGGTAGGCTAATCACACTCTGGTCAGAGTTTGATCAAAGTGTGATCATACCGTGATCAGATTTTCCCAATAGAGAAGATGGAGTAAAAAAAATTACAACATTTCTTAAAGAGTATGTAAAGAGATTGTAAGTTAGCCCTTATCCATAGGGTTGAACATGACCTGTTGATTGCTGGGGGTTTGACTGCTCCTTTCAAATTGGGCTTTGAAAGTAGGTGTAGATTTCATATTCTGGATTTCAGGTAGTCCAAAAATGCACTGGATTTCTTAAAAGGCATACTACTTTTCAAAATATGGCACAAATCACTATAACTTATTAGCCTCAATTCATTAAAGGGAACCTGTCCCCCCCCCCCCCCCCCGGCGTTTTTAACTAAAAGAGCCACCTTGTGCAGCACTAATGCTGCATTCTGTCATGGTGGCTCTTTTAGTTGGGGTCCCTTCTAATGCTGCAATATTCGTTTTTTTAATTAGCCCGCCTTACCTGTAGTTTGTCAGAGGGCATGTCTTTTCCCCCGGACACAAATGCCTCCCAGCCATCCCTCAGCCCCTCCGTGCGCCGCCTCCTGTACCTTCATTAACGTCTCCGGCGCTTGCGCTGTAAGTTCCCATCATGTGATGGGAGTCGAAGGGCAGCGCAAACTGCGCATGCCTGAAAAAGGAACTTACAGCGCAGGCGCCAGGGATGTTAATGAAGGCACAGGAGGCGGTGTCTGGCACACGGAGGGGCTAAGCGATGGCTGGGAAGCGTTTGTGTCCGGGGGGGAAAAGACATGTCCCCCGGACAGACTACAGGTATGGCGGGCAAATTAAAAAAACTAATATTAAGCCAGTGTTAATGAGGGACGTGGAGGAATAAGATGCACCAAATTCATGATTTGGGCAGCCCTGTTAACCGTATTCCGGATTGAGGACTCAGAAGCCTTCAGTAAAGAGGTAAAGAGACTGCAACCTGGTGTCCTCGTTATTGACCGCGACCGGCACTACACCGCACCATAACATCAGCACCATACCACCACCTTTCATTGTGCGCCCCTCAGCAGGGTCACGGACCGGGTCTAGCCACCGTGACAACCCCAGAGCAGAGACTCAGAGGCCTGGTACCGGGTACCCCTCGGCCCTGCGGCAGTGGGGGCTCTGCAATAGCAAGGTGACATTAACCCTTCATTACCCCATATCCCACCGCTACACGGGAGTGGGAAGAGAGAGGCTAAGTGCCAGAGTAGGCGCTGTCATGATCTCTGCAGGCAGAGATCATAGCAAGCCTATAGAGGGACAAGCTCTCGGAAGATGGAACTATACTGACCATGAACTAAGCCTGCCGCGCAACTAGAAATAGCCAGGTAGCATTTCCTATTTATCGCTAGATGCCCAGCTCTGGCCTAAGACCTAAATAGCTAGCAGAGGGAAATATAAGACCTGGCTCACCTCTAGAGAAATATTCCAAAGAAGACAGTAGCCCCCCACATATAATGACGGTGAGTTCAGATGAAACTACAAACGCAGCAGGAAAATAGTCTTAGCAAATTTGAGGTCCGCTTACTAGACAGCAGAAGACAGATAGTATACTTTCATGGTCAGCAGAAAAACACTAACAAAACACCATCCAGAGATTACCTTAAACTCTGGCATTAACTCATAACGCCAGAGTAGCAATCCCTGATCAACGAGAGCTTTCCAGACACAGTAACAAAACTTCAGCTGTGAACTGGAACAAATAGGCAAAACAAAACATGGACAAAAGTCCAACTTAACTAGTAGTTGTCTAGAAGCAGGAACAAGCACTGAGAGGCATCAGATAACATTGTTGACCGGCAAGAAACCACCAGAGAAATGAGCTTAAATAGCGACACCCACTACTGATGGAACCAGGTGAAACAGGAAAGAGGATGACAAGTCCAATTCCACAAGCGGCCACCGGGGGAGCCCAGAATCCAAATTCACAACAGTACCCCCCCCTCAAGGAGGGGGCACCGAACCCTCACCAGATCCACCAGGGCGACCAGGATGAGCCCTATGGAAGGCACGAACAAGATCAGAAGCATGAACATCAGATGCATTGACCCAAGAATTATCCTCCTGGCCGTAACCCTTCCAGTTGACCAGATACTGGAGTTTCCGTCTGGAAACACGAGAGTCCAAAATTTTCTCCACAACGTACTCCAACTCACCCTCAACCAACACCGGAGCAGGAGGCTCAACTGAAGGTACAACAGGTACCTCATACCTGCGCAATAACGACCGATGAAAAACGTTATGAATGGAAAAGGACGCAGGGAGGTCCAAACGGAAAGAAACAGGATTAAGAATCTCCAATATTCTATAAGGGCCGATGAACCGAGGTTTAAACTTAGGAGAAGAGACCCTCATAGGGACAAAACGAGAAGACAACCACACTAAATCTCCAACACAAAGCCGAGAACCAACACGACGATGACGGTTGGCAAAACGCTGAGTCTTCTCCTGGGACAACTTCAAATTGTCCATAACCTGCCCCCAGATGTGATGCAATCTCTCCACCACCGCATCCACTCCAGGACAATCCGAGGATTCCACCTGACCGGAGGAAAATCGAGGGTGAAACCCCGAATTACAGAAAAACGGGGACACCAAGGTGGAAGAACTGGCCCGATTATTGAGGGCGAACTCTGCCAATGGCAAAAAAGCAACCCAATCATCCTGGTCAGCAGAGACAAAACACCTCAGATATGTCTCAAGGGTCTGATTAGTCCGCTCGGTCTGGCCATTAGTCTGAGGGTGAAAAGCAGATGAAAAAGACAAATCTATGCCCATCCTAGCACAGAATGCCCGCCAAAATCTAGACACAAATTGGGTACCTCTGTCAGAAACAATATTCTCAGGAATACCGTGCAATCGGACAACATTCTGAAAAAACAGAGGAACCAACTCAGAAGAAGAAGGCAACTTGGGCAGAGGAACCAAATGGACCATTTTAGAGAAACGGTCACAGACCACCCAGATGACAGACATCTTCTGGGAAACAGGCAGATCTGAAATAAAATCCATCGAGATGTGTGTCCAAGGCCTCTTAGGAATAGGCAAGGGCAACAGCAGTCCGCTAGCCCGAGAACTACAAGACTTGGCCCGAGCACAAACGTCACATGACTGCACAAAGACTCGCACATCTCGTGACAGGGAAGGCCACCAGAAGGATCTTGCCACCAAATCCCTGGTACCAAAAATTCCGGGATGACCTGCCAATGCAGAAGAATGTACCTCAGAGATGACTCTGCTGGTCCAATCATCCGGAACAAACAGTCTATCAGGCGGACAACGATCCGGTCTATCCGCCTGAAACTCTTGCAAGGACCGCCGCAGATCAGGAGAAACGGCCGACAAAATTACTCCCTCCCTAAGGATACCTGTGGGTTCAGAATTACCAGGAGAGTCCGGGTCAAAACTCCTAGAAAGGGCATCTGCCTTAACATTCTTAGAACCCGGTAGGTATGACACCACAAAATTAAAGCGAGAAAAAAATAAAGACCAGCGCGCCTGTCTAGGATTCAGGCGTCTGGCAGTCTCAAGATAAATCAAATTTTTGTGGTCAGTCAATACCACCACCTGATGCCTAGCCCCCTCGAGCCAATGGCGCCACTCCTCAAACGCCCACTTCATGGCCAAAAGCTCCCGATTCCCAACATCATAATTCCGCTCTGCGGGCGAAAATTTGCGAGAAAAGAAGGCACAAGGCCTAATGACGGAGCAGTCGGAACCTTTCTGCGACAACACTGCCCCAGCTCCGATCTCCGAAGCGTCAACCTCAACCTGAAAAGGCAGATTCACATCAGGCTGACGCAACACAGGGGCAGAGGCAAAACGGCGCTTAAGCTCCTGAAAGGCCTCTACAGCATGAGGGGACCAATTAGCAACATCAGCGCCTTGTCTGGTCAAATCAGTCAGTGGTTTAACGACATCCGAAAAACCAGCAATAAATCGGCGGTAAAAGTTGGCAAAGCCCAAAAATCTCTGAAGACCCTTAAGAGAGGAGGGCTGAGTCCAGTCACAAATAGCTTGCACCTTGACGGGATCCATCTCAATGGAAGAGGGAGAAAAAATATACCCCAAAAAGGAAATTTTCTGGACCCCAAAAACGCACTTAGACCCCTTCACACATAAAGAATTAGACCGCAGAACCTGAAAAACTCTCCTGACCTGCTGGACATGAGAGTCCCAGTCATCAGAAAAAATCAGAATATCATCCAGATATATTATCATAAATTTATCCAGAAAATCGCGGAAAATATCATGCATAAAAGACTGGAAAACTGAAGGGGCATTAGAAAGACCAAAAGGCATGACCAAATACTCAAAGTGGCCCTCGGGCGTATTAAATGCGGTCTTCCACTCATCCCCCTGCCTGATCCGCACCAAATTATACGCCCCACGAAGATCAATTTTAGAGAACCACTTAGCACCCTCTATACGAGCAAACAAATCAGTAAGCAATGGCAATGGGTATTGATACTTAACAGTGATCTTATTCAGAAGCCGATAATCAATACATGGTCTCAAAGAGCCGTCTTTTTTTGAGACAAAGAAAAACCCAGCTCCCAAGGGAGAAGAAGATGGACGAATATGTCCCTTTTCCAAAGACTCCTTTATATATTCCCGCATAGCAGCATGTTCCGGCACAGACAAATTAAACAAACGACCCTTTGGATATTTACAACCCGGTATCAAATCTATGGCACAATCGCACTCACGGTGCGGAGGTAACGACCCAAGCTTGGGTTCGTCAAAGACGTCTTGATAATCAGAGAGGAACTCAGGGACTTCAGAGGGAATGGACGACGAAATAGAAACCAAAGGTACGTCCCCATGAATACCCTTACATCCCCAGCTCAACACAGACATTGCTCTCCAGTCCAAGACTGGGTTGTGAGACTGCAACCATGGCAATCCCAGTACCAAATCGTCATGTAAATTATACAGCACCAGGAAACGAATAATCTCCTGGTGATCCGGATTGATACGCATGGTTACTTGTGTCCAGTATTGTGGTTTATTATTAGCCAATGGGGTGGAGTCAATCCCCTTCAGAGGAATAAGAGTCTCCAAAGGCTCTAAATTAAAACCACAACGATTGGCAAAGGACCAATCCATAAGACTCAGAGCGGCGCCAGAGTCAACATAGGCGTCCGTAGCAATGGATGACAAAGAGCAAATCAGAGTTACAGACAAAATAAACTTAGACTGAATGGTGCCAATGGAAACAGACTTATCAAGCTTCTTTGTACGCCTAGAGCATGCTGATATAACATGAGTAGAATCCCCACAATAGAAACACAATCCATTCTTCCGTCTAAAATTCTGTCGCTCGCTCCTGGACAGAATTCTATCACACTGCATACTTTCTGGCGTCTTTTCCATAGACACCGCCAGATGGTGCACCGGTTTGCGCTCCCGCAGACGCCTATCAATCTGAATAGCCATTGTCATGGACTCATTCAGACCTGCAGGCAAAGGGAACCCCACCATAACATCCTTAACGGCATCAGAGAGACCTTCTCTGAAAGTTGCCGCCAAGGCGCACTCATTCCACTGAGTAAGCACAGACCATTTACGGAATTTTTGGCAGAAAACTTCAGCTTCGTCTTGCCCCTGAGATAGTGCCATCAAAGTTTTTTCTGCCTGAAGTTCCAAATGAGGTTCCTCATAAAGCAAGCCCAAGGCCAGAAAAAACGCATCCACATCGCGTAACGCAGGATCCCCTGCTGGCAATGAGAAGGCCCAATCTTGAGGGTCACCCCTGAGCAAGGAAATCACAATCCTAACCTGCTGAGCAGGGTCTCCAGCTGAACGAGACTTCAGAGACAAATAAAGCTTACAATTATTTCGGAAATTCTGGAAGCTAGCTCTATTCCCTGTGAAGAACTCCGGCAAAGGAATTCTCGGCTCAGATACCGGAGCATGTACCACAAAATCTTGTAAATTTTGTACTTTCGTGATGAGATTATTCAAACCCGCAGTTACACTCTGGAGATCCATTAGTGTCAGGTGCACACAGAGCATACAGAGATTAGGAGGAGAGAGAGAAAAAAGACTGCAGCAAGGCAGACTGGAGGAAAAAAAAAAAAAAAAAAAAAAAAAAAATACCAGCAGACTTCTTATAACTCTCCTTTCTCAACCTGGGTCTTTAACACTTTACAGGCCGGTCAAACTGTCATGATCTCTGCAGGCAGAGATCATAGCAAGCCTATAGAGGGACAAGCTCTCGGAAGATGGAACTATACTGACCATGAACTAAGCCTGCCGCGCAACTAGAAATAGCCAGGTAGCATTTCCTATTTATCGCTAGATGCCCAGCTCTGGCCTAAGACCTAAATAGCTAGCAGAGGGAAATATAAGACCTGGCTCACCTCTAGAGAAATATTCCAAAGAAGACAGTAGCCCCCCACATATAATGACGGTGAGTTCAGATGAAACTACAAACGCAGCAGGAAAATAGTCTTAGCAAATTTGAGGTCCGCTTACTAGACAGCAGAAGACAGATAGTATACTTTCATGGTCAGCAGAAAAACACTAACAAAACACCATCCAGAGATTACCTTAAACTCTGGCATTAACTCATAACGCCAGAGTAGCAATCCCTGATCAACGAGAGCTTTCCAGACACAGTAACAAAACTTCAGCTGTGAACTGGAACAAATAGGCAAAACAAAACATGGACAAAAGTCCAACTTAACTAGTAGTTGTCTAGAAGCAGGAACAAGCACTGAGAGGCATCAGATAACATTGTTGACCGGCAAGAAACCACCAGAGAAATGAGCTTAAATAGCGACACCCACTACTGATGGAACCAGGTGAAACAGGAAAGAGGATGACAAGTCCAATTCCACAAGCGGCCACCGGGGGAGCCCAGAATCCAAATTCACAACAAGGCGCATCTTCCAGATGTGCCTTTTCTGGGGTGGCTGGGGGCAGATGTTTTTAGCCAGGGGGGTCCTATAACCATGGTACCTCCCTAGGCTATTAATATCTGCCCTCAGTCACTGGCTTTCCAACTCTGGCGGAGAAAATTGCGCGGGAGCCCACGCCAATTTTTTCCGGGATTTAACCCTTTAATTTAATAGCTAGAGCTTCAAAATTTTACACACAGACACTTGTTACATTAGTAAAGAGGAATATGTAATAAAAAAAAGGGATATGAGATGGTTTACTGTATGTAAACCATGTCTCATAACCTTTCGGGTTTGTGAAGGAGAGAGCAAAAGCTGGCAATTGAATTACCGGCTTTTATGCTATCTTGCGCTGAATTAAATATAAATATATATATATATATATATATATATATAATCGCCGTACGGAAGCCATACGGATGACACACGGATACATTTGTCCATAAAAATCGCATCCTCGCATTGAATACAGAACAGTGTTTTGGGAAAATTACTGCATATTACGGCCATAAAATACGGACCGTATTGTCTTACGCCTAGTGTGGCGCCTCCCTTAGGGCTCATTCGAACATCAGTTTTTTTCACGTACGAGAAAAAATGACTTTTTTCCACTGCCCCGTAGACTTGCATTGACTAGTTTGATCTGACACTAGGATTAACATTGGATATATCTCCGTGATTTTGCACAAGCCACTCGGTCAAACGACAAAATCTGACATGTGAATGACCCCATAGACTATCATAGGTATGAGTGCTATAATGCCCAGATATTAAATATTTTGATTAAAAATTAATTTAAAAAAGCAGCACTTTACCTCTAAGTCCTGATTATCCAGTACTTATAGTTCGGTGTTTGATGGCAGACACAGTCTAAGAATAAACCCTGACCTCAGATTACCTTTCCATGTTATGTTGGACTTTGGTTCATTGCATCTATTGACAGTATGCTCCAGCAACATGAATACGTGAATCCACCTTCAAAGCACTGATAAGCGTGGTATTCCTGTTGTTAGAAAGCTAAAAAAAATCAAAGAACTCACAGAGGTCAAACTATTTCATGTTCATTTATATTTGTCAGCCTTTTTTTTGCAGAAAACGGCTATTTTTCCGATTATACATTAAGACTTCGTTGTGAAGTTGAACTGTAAATATTGACGTTTGTTGGGTGGTTTTTATATTTAGGAAAGTTCACATTCTGTATTTCCTACTAACTTTTAGACAGTATGTTCTATCAGACTACATTTACCTTTGTACTGTAGCACAGGATCGGCATTAAGGGCAGGCAAACTAGGCATTTAGAGGCAGGAAAAACTAGCCCCTCCCCCCCAGCAAAGCGCAGTCAACTGCAGAGTACTGTAAAGTTGAAAGCAATGATGAAGGAGAGAGTGTCAGGTGACGCTCCCTCTCCCATCATTCGCCCTCTGCTTTTGACACAACGGGCATGATGACATCACTTCATCGTGCACCAAGCAGTGGAGCTGCTGAGCAGACATGCTACAGAGACCGGAGCAGAAGGGGAACAGGGAGAGGTGAGTATGTATTTATTTATTTTTAAATCAGTGAGTACGTGGGGGCCATAATACTGGGGAACTCTGGGGCTGCATTATATTATATGTACTATATGGGTGCTGCATAATACTTTATAAATGACTATGGGAAGTGCATTATACTATATGGGGGCTGCATTATACTATATGAGGGTTGCATTGTACTCTATCAAGAACTATGAGGAGTGTATTATACTATGTGTACTATATTGGGCTGCATTATACTCTATCGATGACTATGGGGAGTACATTATACTTTATGGAGGACTATATGGAGTTTATTATACTGAATGGAAGATTATATGGAATGCATTATACTATATAAGGGATTATGGAGTGTGTTATACTATGGGAGTGCATTGTACTATAAGGAGGACTATGGGGGTGCATTATACAATATAGAGGACTATGGGATGCATTATACTATATTGAGGACTATGGGGTGTGTATTATACTTTATGGAGGACTATGGAGTGCATTATACTATAATAAGGACTATGGGAACTGTATTATACTATATGGAGGACTATGGGGAGTTTATTACACTATATAGAGGATTATGGGAACTGTATTATACTATATGGAGGACTATGGGGCACATTATACTATGTGGAGCACTATGGGGTTCATTATACTATTTGGAAGACTCTTGGGTGCATTATACTAAACAACAAAAATATTGCCTATTCATCAAGTGATTGGATTGTTTATGCCGGAACAAGAATCATTGTTCTTAACAGCACATTGCCCGGTGAAAAGTGCAGATATGATGCTGATAACATGATACTGTCTGGGAAAAGATTGATTTACTAGTGATCGTTCTGTGCCCATCATTCTTCCTCAGCCATTGGAAAGAGGCTGGGAAACAAGCGTTGTATGACTTCAAGATTGTCGATCACGCTCGTTTAGCGGCCTGGACTTTACGCATGCAAATACAACTAAAATGCTTCTGTGTGATGGTGCAATATGTGAGCATTTAGGACCCCACTTTAATTTTTCCCCAGGACCCTACTTTGTCTAAAACTGGTCTAAAACTGGTCCTACTGTATGCTTTGTATATTTAGGTTAATTCATAGATTCAGGGTATGTGCATATGACATCTTTTTCTGGCAGGTCCACGCTTTAAAGCCACTGAAAAAGTGCTAAATAGACTCTCAAAAGAATGCACTACAATCTAAAAACAATTTCTGGGCCTATGTTCAATCTTTTCGGCTTCTTTAACTGCTTTTCTAAAGACATGATTCCGAGTGAAGAAAAAAAAAACATGCGAAGGCATCACAAAAAAATGACCGAAAAAAGCTGCCAAAGACACTCCGGAATTCATGAAACATCTTCTGCTTGAAAAAGACCTTAGGGGCACATACTGCAAAGATTTTTCCGCTTTCAAAAATGTGGTACCCAAATGTTTGCAGCTATGTAAGATAACAAAATCAGATAATGCTCCCACTCCCTGGGTCCAGCGCTGGCTTTCTGATGCTGGTCCTGGTCTCCGTGTTTTGGCTGCAGAAGCTATGTCACGACTCACAACTACTCGGTACATCACTGCTGCAGGCAATCATTGATCTCAGCATCTTGCACTATCAACAACGATTCGGCTTTGAGAGAAAAACATACTTTAAACGTCACCGGGGACCATGCCGTATAGGAGAGTATTTGAAAAGCAGGGTCACTGGTGGCTTCTCCACACCCTCTCCCCTTGAGTGACAGGTCTGTCCCTGTGTGCATGTATAGGGACAAACCTATGATGCACTGGTAGATGGCTTTTAAAGTATGTTAACTCTGACAAGACTTTGCGTTCCATAGTCAAATATACCTAGCTGAAGTCATACAGCTAATATCTGATACATGCTGTCTGTGGATCCGACATCAGGTTCCCTTTAATCACTGTCTATTTAAGACAGGTTCTATTTAATCACTGTGCAAAGCGTCTCATAAATATTTTTCCTAATGTTCAAAAAGCCATTTTGCTATTCATATTTCATGTATTTCATATTCGACATGCTTTGGCACGATAGAGTGCAACCTTTTTTTGCATATTGTATATGGAGGTAGCTGCTCCTGGTATGCACCTATTCACACTAGTTAGGATGTGCCAGTCGTTTTTCTGTCATAATCACAGTAGACAATCTTGCATGTTTGAGTGAATCCGCTTATTATACTGAATCGACATTTCTAAATCTAGTACACTATTTCGGACTAGACTTCTAGCTGTGACACTTTCCTACTATCCGAAAGTCCCAAATTCCTTATTTGGCCAAATTTTTAACCCATCAACATTACATTGTTTTAAGACTAGAAATATATGGCTGAATTCTTCCACATTCTTCTGATGTGGCACTGTTCGTGGAGAAAGCACCTATAATTCATTGACAATCATCTTGATGGGGCTCAATTATAACATCGGCATCCCAACAATAGACAACACAAAGACAAAGGTAATTGTTAGGAGGCTCTGTCAGTGGTCGCTTGGCAGCTCGAAAATGGCTACCACGAAGAGACTTGGCGCAAGCTACTCCATTTACCAAAGCCCTGGGATTGTCCTGGCATTTTCCATTTAACTCCAATACACTGATCTGGACTTGTCAGATTGCCGGGTCAAAACCAAGAGGGCAGCAAAGGTACAAAGTACTCAGGCAGGAGAAGCGTCAGTAAACAAGCCAAAACAGGAAAGCAAAAATACAACACAGAAGCAGAAACCACAGACCTGAACCAAGAAAGCACAAAGCTATACCTGGCAGTTTCCAGCAGGAAGCAGGAAGCTTAAATAGGGTGTGGTGCTCTCCAATTGGCTGGAGCAGGGAACTCTTAACTCCAGCTGGACAGCACACACACTCATACTGACAGACTGGATGGCACTTCAGGTTCCAGTCACCCAAATCTAAGTGGCTGGAAAGAGCCTGTCCAGAGCTTCTGAGTCCGACGTCTCTTCTATCACCAGTGCCGCCTGCAGGATGAATACGACGGCACTTGGCGTCAGAAGCAGACATCGCAGGGGTAGGTGTTCTGGTGGAGATGTGACAGTAATCAAACCATTCCATATATAAAAAATGATCAAAATAAAAGGGAAAATCTTGATGTTTCTAAAGAAAACCGTAATAAAATGCATTAACATAACAATTCTGATGTTGCAGAATTCTGCATCTCCGTACATCCGTACAAAAAGAAGATAACATTCTAGAGTACAAATGTGAAAAGGAGACCCGCCAGCAGTACCTTTTCATGTCCTTCAGTGGTGATGTCCAATGTATCTACATTATTTAAAAAGCAACCCTACACTATCCATATACTCTCACTATAGTGATGAGTTGGAGAAAAGTTATGGTCCCTTCATTTGAGGCTTCAGTCAGAATCCAAGTGATTGAACCCCAATGATCAGCCATAGATGGATTATACTAGAAAAATATCATCAATATCTTTTTGGATAAAGTGATTTTGTTCATTTTAAACATAATATGCATAATTTATGTAGCGGCCTTTGGCTTGATCTCGAGCCATGGTGAGTTATTGGATGAGTTCTCAGTAGGAAGGTTGCACTTGTACAAGCCTAGGTAGGTCCATCAGGGTCTTCTCTGCTGTTTTCATGATAGTATCAAGCCATCTGGTTGCTGGTCTTCCTCTTCGTCTTGTTCCTTCTATTTTTTCACCCATGATGTCCTTCTGCAGTGATTGCTGTCTTTGTATGATGTACCCAAAGTAGGCAAGTCATATGCATAAATGTGTTCAAAATACCCAATTATGCAATTCACTATTATAGTTTTATTATCAAATGTGCCCCAATTTGTAGATATCTACTCCAGCTACGGGTCCCAGTAGATCATCAATGCTGTGATATAGGGGCATAACTCACTTCAATCCATTTTCCTGCACCATTCTCTTGGAGAGCCGTAGCATGACTCAAGGCATATAACAACAGGAGAGCATCTAATACCTATCTTGCATGTATATGCCTTTCATTACGCCTCTGTAGTCAACCTTTATCTACCAATGAATGGAGAACTGGAGCTACCACTTTTGTACTTGTGCTTAATCTTACATACCCAAATCAAGTGATCAGCTACTTACCTACCCTTTCATCACTTACAATATCCATACTGTACTAACCAATGGTGTGCTACATGTTTCTACATGTTTTTTTGTCTATTGTTACAGCTGATGCTGTCCTTTGTCAAACACAAAACTGAAGTATGGTAACTTGCAGGGATGGAGAGCCATGCTGATATCTACACAATGGAAAGACGCAATTTAGGAGGTGCTCAGGTGGAACGGTAGAAAAGTGGTGAATGATAGGTAAATGCAGCGCCCCAGAGATCTGGTCGTTGCAGTAATGTTGCTCTGCCACTAAGGGGAGTGATGTTACGTCTGATTGCACAAAAGGAGTTCACCTGACCAGGTATCACAGTTACACACTACATTTCACACTTCAGCCACCAGGGGGAGCAAAGGGTTCTATGCATTAGGCCACTCCTCACAATCTGGTAAAACTGGGGGCTGGATAGGAAGTTAGACAGAAGCTGACTGGGTTCGATCCAGGAAACATCTTGTGGCAGAGGGTGTTGCGGGAGAAGATTCAGGGGGGTCTCTGTCAGGGGTGGGACCCTGGCAGTGACCTAGCGAACAGGACAGAACGTTACGGAGCCGCGCCTGCACTCGAATGCGGCGGCATCTTAAGAAAGGATACGAAGCGAGATATACTGTGGAGAAGTGAGAAATGAGATCGCAGCAAAAAGGAGAATTGAACCAGTAGGAGTTGTGCCTTAAGATCGTGGCAACATCCTACTGAGGCGCGTAGCCGGTGGCCGGAACGCCGAGGAAGTATTGGGCTCCAAGCAGTACTTCAAACAGCGGCAGGACAGTTGATTATAGGTTGGCTGTCTCACCTAAAACACCTAAGCAGACATAGGGGGCAATTGTGCGAGAGGGGCGACGCTAGGGTCCCAGAAGAACTCCAGGCCTACCCGTCATACGGGTGCGTCTTAGCTATATCATCTGGGGGACGGAGAAGAACATCAGAACAGATACAAGTTGTGAGAAAGAACATCAGAAACAGACACAACAGTTGTGAGGACTATACCGTGGTGCTCAGCAGGGAGGTACTACAACACACAGGCGCTAGAAGGTAGGCACTGATTTCCACCTGCAAAGGGAACTCTGGATTTGCCTTCGGACTGGCCGGTCTCAGCCAGCCCTGTTAGTAGTACTCCAGATTGTGGATCCTGAAGCCTTCAGTAAAGAGGTAAAGAGACTGCAACCCTGTGTCCTCGTTATTCATCGTGACTTGCACCACGCACCACCATCACACCTTTCACTGGACGCCCCTTAGCAGGGTCATGGACCGGGTCTAGCCACCGTGACAACCCCAGGACCGAGACTGAGAGGCCCGGTACCGAGTACCCAGCGGCCCTGCGTCTGGGGGTGCTCCAACTTGGCGTCACGAACAGGATCTACTTAAGCCTGAAGAATCAGGTCATGTGTGCCTTGGAACTGTGCCTGAATTGTGCTTGAACTATGATTTATTGCAAAGACTGTGTATTGCCACTTCCCGCCAAAAGCGCCGCCATTACAGCGCCAAGGGGAGTGCAGGAGAAGAAGAAGGGCGTGGAAGTGGGCGTAGACAAGCTGAAGAGCGTGAAAAACAATGGCCGCCCTGTCTAAATATTTCTGTACCTTGAGGACGTGTCCGTCAGCAGCCGAGATCCGCCTCCTAATCCTCAATGGAGGGCGGAGACAAAGAAAAAGAAACCGCCCACAAAGCAGAGAGCGGGAAAAAGGCCAGGAAGTGACCCACGTGGAGGACGCGATGGCTGACTGCTCAGACCCAGAGTGTGGGGTTGAAGTGGAGAACTCCCCCAGCCACCCGGAGGAGCATAGCGGCCCCGCCTCCACAGCCGATACGGGTCTCCTGCAGCTCGAGATAGAGGACTTAATTGAACAACTCCTCCAACTGCGGGTGGAGACCAAAGCCTCGTACCAGGAGGCGCCGGCGGAGGAACCCCCGACATCAGTTCCTGTGCTGCTGCCGGAGCTCCCGCCGATGTCCCCATCGATACCGCCGCCAGTGGAGCCAGCCGCGATGGAGGAGGTCGCCTTGGCCGGTGAGTCCGCCGACCCTGCCCCACTAGCAGAGGACCTGTTGATAGGCCCTGTTGCAGCACCCCCTCCCCCTGGGACCTGTTATGATCTGGTGGCCTAGGAGCAGCATAAGACGTACTCTGGAGAAGGTGGGACCTGTACTGACCGCAGACCCTGAACTTAACACCGCAACTAGAAGTAGCCGTGGAATGTACCTAACACTCCCTAGACATCTTGACACAGCCGGAGGACTAAATACCCCTAGAGATAGAAAAGGGAAAACTATCTTGCCTCAGAGAAAATCCCCAAAGGATAGACAGCCCCCCACAAATATTGACTGTGAGAGGAGAGGGAAATAACATACGCAGACTGAAATCAGGATTTAGCAAAGGAGGCCGCTCTAGCTAAATAGAAAGGATAGGACAGAGTACTATGCGGTCAGTATTAAAATACTAGAAAATATCCACCACAGAAAATACAAAATCTCCACATCTAACTAAAGATATGGAGGGTATATCTGCATCTCCAGAGATACCAGCTTGACTGAACAAATCCTTATACAGACCAAGCTGGACAAGATAAAACATGGAAAAGAACTGAACAATAAGGCCCACAGCATGTGGACTGCAAAAAACAAAGCCAGAACTTATCTTTGTTGAAATGAACCGCAAAGCAGGAGAGACCAGGCAGGGATGTGAATCCTCCAGGAACAATGGACAACTGGCACTGACTAAAGGGTCAAGCAAGACTAAATAGCCCAGTCAGAAATGCAATAAGTGGACACACCTGATGAATGCAGCGATCCAAAGACAGCAGCGCTACCACTTATAACCACCGGAGGGAGCCCAAGAGCAGAATTCACAACAGTACCCCCCCCTTGAGGAGGGGTCACCGAACCCTCACCAGAGCCCCCAGACCGATCAGGACGAGCCAAATGAAAGGCACGAACCAAATCGTCAGCATGAACATCGGAGGCAACAACCCAAGAATTATCATCCTGGCCATAACCCTTCCATTTGACAAGATACTGAAGCTTCCGCCTCAAAAAACGAGAATCCAAAATCTTCTCAACCACATACTCCAACTCCCCATCAATCAACACCGGGGCAGGAGGATCAACAGAGGGAACAACGGGCACCACATATTTCCGCAACAAAGATCTATGAAAAACATTATGGATGGAAAAAGAGGCTGGAAGGGCCAAACGAAAAGACACTGGATTGATAATCTCAGAAATCCTATAAGGACCAATAAACCGAGGCTTGAACTTAGGGGAAGAAACCTTCATAGGAACATGACGGGAAGACAACCAGACCAAATCCCCAACCCGAAGCCGGGAACCAACACACCGACGACGGTTAGCAAAACGCTGAGCCTCCTCCTGAGACAACACCAAATTGTCCACAACATGAGCCCAAATTTGCTGCAACCTGTCAACCACAGAGTCCACCCCAGGACAATCAGAAGGCTCAACCTGCCCTGAAGAAAAACGAGGATGAAAACCAGAATTACAAAAGAAGGGTGAAACCAAGGTAGCAGAACTAGCCCGATTATTAAGGGCAAACTCGGCCAATGGCAAGAAAGCCACCCAATCATCCTGATCAGTAGACACAAAGCATCTCAAATAAGTTTCCAAAGTCTGATTAGTTCGCTCGGTTTGGCCATTTGTCTGAGGATGAAATGCGGAAGAAAAAGACAAATCAATGCCCATCCTAGCACAAAAGGCCCGCCAAAACCTAGAAACAAACTGGGAACCTCTATCGGACACAATATTCTCCGGAATGCCATGTAAACGAACCACATGCTGAAAAAACAACGGAACCAAATCAGAAGAGGAAGGCAATTTAGGCAAAGGTACCAAATGAACCATCTTAGAAAACCGGTCACAAACCACCCAGATAACCGACATCCTCTGGGAAACCGGAAGATCTGAAATAAAATCCATAGAAATATGCGTCCAAGGCCTCTCAGGGACCGGCAAAGGCAAAAGCAACCCACTAGCACGGGAACAGCAAGGCTTGGCCCGCGCACAAGTCCCACAGGACTGCACAAAAGAACGCACATCCCGTGACAAAGAAGGCCACCAAAAGGACCTACCAACCAAATCTCTGGTACCAAAAATTCCAGGATGGCCAGCCAACACAGAACAATGAATCTCAGAAATCACTTTACTAGTCCATCTGTCAGGAACAAACAGTTTCCCCACTGGACAGCGGTCAGGTTTATCAGCCTGAAATTCCTGAAGAACCCGTCGTAAATCAGGGGAGATGGCAGAAAGAATCACCCCTTCCTTCAGAATGCCGACCGGCTCAAGGACCCCAGGAGAATCAGGCAAAAAGCTCCTAGAAAGGGCATCAGCCTTAACATTCTTAGAACCCGGAAGATACGAGACCACAAAATCAAAACGGGAGAAAAACAGGGACCATCGGGCCTGTCTAGGATTCAACCGTTTGGCAGACTCGAGGTAAATCAGATTCTTATGATCGGTCAAGACCACAATACGGTGCTTGGCCCCCTCAAGCCAATGTCGCCACTCCTCAAATGCCCACTTCATAGCCAACAACTCACGATTGCCGACATCATAATTGCGTTCCGCAGGCGAAAACTTTCGAGAAAAGAAGGCACACGGTTTCATCAAGGAACCATCAGAATTTCTCTGAGACAAAACGGCCCCTGCCCCAATCTCAGAAGCGTCAACCTCAACCTGAAATGGAAGAGAAACATCCGGCTGACGCAACACAGGGGCAGAAGTAAATCGGCGTTTAAGCTCCTGAAAGGCAGAAACAGCCGCAGAGGACCAATTCGTCACATCAGCGCCTTTCTTCATCAAATCGGTCAGGGGTTTAACCACACTGGAGAAGTTGGCAATAAAACGGAGATAAAAATTAGCAAAGCCCAAAAATTTCTGAAGGCTCTTCACGGATGTGGGCTGGATCCAATCATGAATGGCCTGAACCTTAACCGGATCCATTTCTATAGATGAGGGAGAAAAAATGAAGCCCAAAAAAGAAACCTTCTGTACTCCAAAGAGGCACTTAGACCCCTTCACAAACAAGGCATTATCACAAAGGATCTGAAATACCATCCTGACTTGTTTCACATGAGACTCCCAATCATCTGAAAAAATCAAAATATCATCCAAATATACAATCATGAATTTATTAAGATAATTCCGAAATATATCATGCATAAAGGACTGAAACACAGATGGAGCATTAGAGAGCCCGAATGGCATCACAAGGTATTCAAAATGGCCTTCGGGCGTATTAAACGCAGTTTTCCATTCGTCACCCTGCTTAATACGAACAAGATTATATGCCCCTCGAAGGTCAATCTTAGCAAACCAACTAGCCCCCTTAATCCTAGCAAACAAATCAGAAAGCAAAGGCAAAGGGTATTGGAATTTGACCGTGATCTTATTCAAGAGGCGATAATCAATACAGGGTCTCAAGGAGCCATCCTTCTTGGCAACAAAAAAAAAACCTGCTCCCAATGGTGAAGAAGATGGCCGAATATGCCCCTTCTCCAAAGACTCCTTAACATAACTCCGCATGGCGGCATGTTCTGGCACAGACAGGTTGAAGAGTCGGCCCTTAGGGAACTTACAGCCTGGAACCAAGTCGATAGCACAATCACAGTCCCTATGCGGCGGAAGGGAACTGGATTTGGGCTCATCGAATACATCCTGGAAATCTGACAAAAACTCAGGAATTTCAGAAGAGGGGGAGGAGGAAATTGACATCAAAGGAACGTCACCATGAACCCCCTGACAACCCCAACTAGTCACAGACATAGATTTCCAATCTAATACCGGATTATGCACCTGTAACCATGGGAAACCCAGCACAATAGCATCATGCAAATTATGCAACACCAGAAAACGACAATCTTCCTGATGGGCTGGCGCCATGCACATGGTCAGCTGTGTCCAAAACTGAGGTTTATCTTTAGCCAACGGTGTAGCATCAATGCCCCTCAAAGGAATAGGACTCTGCAAAGGCTGCAAGGGAAAACCACAACGTCTGGCAAATTCTAAGTCCATTAAGTTTAAAGCGGCGCCTGAATCCACAAATGCCATGACAGAAAATGACGATAATGAGCAGATCAGGGTCACAGATAACAGAAATTTAGGTTGTACAGTACTGATGGTAACGGAACTAGCGATTCTCTTGGTACGCTTAGGGCAATCAGAAATAACATGAGCAGAATCGCCGCAGTAAAAACACAACCTATTCTGACGTCTGAATCCTTGTCGTTCAGCTCTAGACATAATCCTATCACACTGCATAGGCTCAGGACTCCGCTCGGAAGACAACGCCATAGTGTGCACAACTCTGCGCTTACGCAAGCGCCGATCAATCTGAATGGCCAGAGACATAGAATCACTCAGACCAGCAGGCGTGGGGAACCCCACCATAACATCCTTAACGGATTCAGAAAGACCCTTTCTGAAAATTGCCGCCAAGGCATCCTCATTCCATTTAGTCAGCACAGACCATTTTCTAAATTTCTGGCAATATAATTCTGCCGCTTCTTAACCCTGACACAGGGCCAACAAGGTCTTCTCAGCATGATCCACTGAATTAGGTTCATCATACAATAACCCTAGTGCCTGGAAAAAGGCGTCTACATTAAACAAGGCCGGATTCCCAGATTCCAGGGAAAATGCCCAATCCTGAGGGTCACCACGCAGCAGAGAGATGACTATTTTAACCTGCTGAATGGGATCACCAGAGGAACGGGGTTTCAGAGCAAAAAACAGTTTACAGTTATTTTTAAAGCTCAAAAATTTGGACCTGTCCCCAAAAAACAAATCAGGAATTGGAATTCTAGGCTCTAAAACCGGAGTCTGAACGATATAATCGGAAATACCCTGTACTCTAGCAGCAAGTTGATCCACACGAGAAGCCAATCCCTGAACATCCATGCCAGCGCCAACCTCCTGAGCCACCCAGAGGTAAAGAGGGAAGAAAAGACACAACAGACTACAGAAAAAAAAATGGCTCAGCACTTTCCTAACCTTCTTCTGAGATGCGATTAACTCATTGTTGGCCAGTTGTACTGTTATGATCTGGTGGCCTAGGAGCAGCATAAGACGTACTCTGGAGAAGGTGGGACCTGTGCTGACCGCAGACCCTGAACTTAACACCGCAACTAGAAGTAGCCGTGGAATGTACCTAACACTCCCTAGACATCTCGACACAGCCGGAGGACTAAATACCCCTAGAGATAGAAAAGGGAAAACTATCTTGCCTCAGAGAAAATCCCCAAAGGATAGACAGCCCCCCACAAATATTGACTGTGAGAGGAGAGGGAAATAACATACGCAGACTGAAATCAGGATTTAGCAAAGGAGGCCGCTCTAGCTAAATAGAAAGGATAGGACAGAGTACTATGCGGTCAGTATTAAAACACTAGAAAATATCCACCACAGAAAATACAAAATCTCCACATCAAACTAAAGATATGGAGGGTATATCTGCATCTCCAGAGATACCAGCTTGACTGAACAAATCCTTATACAGACCAAGCTGGACAAGACAAAACATGGAAAAGAACTGAACAATAAGGCCCACAGCATGTGGACTGCAAAAAACAAAGCCAGAACTTATCTTTGTTGAAATGAACAGCAAAGCAGGAGAGACCAGGCAGGGATGTGAATCCTCCAGGAACAATGGACAACTGGCACTGACTAAAGGGTCAAGCAAGACTAAATAGCCCAGTCAGAAATGCAATAAGTGGACACACCTGATGAATGCAGCGATCCAAAGACAGCAGCGCTACCACTTATAACCACCGGAGGGAGCCCAAGAGCAGAATTCACAACAGTACCCCCCCCTTGAGGAGGGGTCACCGAACCCTCACCAAAGCCCCCAGACCGATCAGGACGAGCCAAATGAAAGGCACGAACCAAATCGTCAGCATGAACATCGGAGGCAACAACCCAAGAATTATCATCCTGGCCATAACCCTTCCATTTGAGAAGATACTGAAACTTCCGCCTCGAAAAACCAGAATCCAAAATCTTCTCAGCCACATACTCCAACTCCCCATCAATCAACACCGGGGCAGGAGGATCAACAGAGGGAACAACGGGCACCACATATTTCCGCAACAAAGATCTATGAAAAACATTATGGATGGAAAAAGAGGCTGGAAGGGCCAAACGAAAAGACACTGGATTGATAATCTCAGAAATCCTATAAGGACCAATAAACCGAGGCTTGAACTTAGGGGAAGAAACCTTCATAGGAACATGACGGGAAGACAACCAGATCAAATCCCCAACCCGAAGCCGGGAACCAACACACCGACGATGGTTAGCAAAACGCTGAGCCTCCTCCTGAGACAACACCAAATTGTCCACAACATGAGCCCAAATTTGCTGCAACCTGTCAACCACAGAGTCCATCCCAGGACAATCAGAAGGCTCAACCTGCCCTGAAGAAAAATGAGGATGAAAACCAGAATTACAAAAGGGTGAAACCAAGGTAGCAGAACTAGCCCGATTATTAAGGGCAAACTCGGCCAATGGCAAGAAAGCCACCCAATCATCCTGATCAGCAGACACAAAGCATCTCAAATAAGTTTCCAAAGTCTGATTACTTCGCTCGGTTTGGCCATTTGTCTGAGGATGAAATGCGGAAGAAAAAGACAAATCAATGCCCAGCCTAGCACAAAAGGCCCGCCGAAACCTAGAAACAAACTGGGAACCTCTATCGGACACAATATTCTCCGGAATGCCATGCAAATGAACCACATGCTGAAAAAACAACAGAACCAAATCAGAAGAGGAAGGCAATTTAGGCAAAGGTACCAAATGAACCATCTTAGAAAACCGGTCACAAGCCACCCAAATAACAGACATCCTCTGGGAAACCGGAAGATCTGAAATAAAATCCATAGAAATATGCGTCCAAGGCCTCTCAGGGACCGGCAAAGGCAAAAGAAACCCACTAGCACGGGAATAGCAAGGCTTGGCCCGCGCACAAGTCCCACAGGACTGCACAAAAGAACGCACATCCCGTGACAAAGAAGGCCACCAAAAGGACCTACCAACCAAATCTCTGGTACCAAAAATTCCAGGATGGCCAGCCAACACAGAACAATGAATCTCAGAAATCACTTTACTAGTCCATCTGTCAGGAACAAACAGTTTCCCCACTGGACAGCGGTCAGGTTTATCAGCCTGAAATTCCTGAAGAACCCGTCGTAAATCAGGGGAGATGGCAGAAAGAATCACCCCTTCCTTCAGAATGCTGACCGGCTCAAGGACCCCAGGAGAATCAGGCAAAAAGCTCCTAGAGAGGGCATCAGCCTTAACATTCTTAGAACCCGGAAGATACGAGACCACAAAATCAAAACGGGAGAAAAACAGGGACCATCGGGCCTGTCTAGGATTCAACCGTTTGGCAGACTCGAGGTAAATCAGATTCTTATGATCGGTCAAGACCACAATACGGTGCTTGGCCCCCTCAAGCCAATGTCGCCACTCCTCAAATGCCCACTTCATAGCCAACAACTCACGATTGCCGACATCATAATTGCGTTCCGCAGGCGAAAACTTTCGAGAAAAGAAGGCACACGGTTTCATCAAGGAACCATCAGAATTTCTCTGAGACAAAACGGCCCCTGCCCCAATCTCAGAAGCGTCAACCTCAACCTGAAATGGAAGAGAAACATCCGGCTGACGCAACACAGGGGCAGAAGTAAATCGGCGTTTAAGCTCCTGAAAGGCAGAAACAGCCGCAGAGGACCAATTCGTCACATCAGCGCCTTTCTTCGTCAAATCGGTCAGGGGTTTAACCACACTGGAGAAGTTGGCAATGAAACGGAGATAAAAATTAGCAAAGCCCAAAAATTTCTGAAGGCTCTTCACGGATGTGGGCTGGATCCAATCATGAATGGCCTGAACCTTAACCGGATCCATTTCTATAGATGAGGGAGAAAAAATGAAGCCCAAAAAAGAAACCTTCTGTACTCCAAAGAGGCACTTAGACCCCTTCACAAACAAGGCATTATCACAAAGGATCTGAAATACCATCCTGACTTGTTTCACATGAGACTCCCAATCATCTGAAAAAATCAAAATATCATCCAAATATACAATCATGAATTTATTAAGATAATTCCGAAATATATCATGCATGAAGGACTGAAACACAGATGGAGCATTAGAGAGCCCGAATGGCATCACAAGGTATTCAAAATGGCCTTCGGGCATATTAAACGCAGTTTTCCATTCATCACCCTGCTTAATACGAACAAGATTATATGCCCCTCGAAGGTCAATCTTAGCAAACCAACTAGCCCCCTTAATCCTAGCAAACAAATCAGAAAGCAAAGGCAAAGGGTATTGGAATTTGACCGTGATCTTATTCAAGAGGCGATAATCAATACAGGGTCTCAAGGAGCCATCCTTCTTGGCAACAAAAAAAAAACCTGCTCCCATTGGTGAAGAAGATGGCCGAATATGCCCCTTCTCCAAAGACTCCTTAACATAACTCCGCATGGCGGCATGTTCTGGCACAGACAGGTTGAAGAGTCGGCCCTTAGGGAACTTACAGCCTGGAACCAAGTCGATAGCACAATCACAGTCCCTATGCGGCGGAAGGGAACTGGATTTGGGCTCATCGAATACATCCTGGAAATCTGACAAAAACTCAGGAATTTCAGAAGAGGGGGAGGAGGAAATTGACATCAAAGGAACGTCACCATGAACCCCCTGACAACCCCAACTAGTCACAGACATAGATTTCCAATCTAATACCGGATTATGCACCTGTAACCATGGGAAACCCAGCACAATAGCATCATGCAAATTATGCAACACCAGAAAACGACAATCTTCCTGATGGGCTGGCGCCATGCACATGGTCAGCTGTGTCCAAAACTGAGGTTTATCTTTAGCCAACGGTGTAGCATCAATGCCCCTCAAAGGAATAGGACTCTGCAAAGGCTGCAAGGGAAAACCACAACGTCTGGCAAATTCTAAGTCCATTAAGTTTAAAGCGGCGCCTGAATCCACAAATGCCATGACAGAAAATGACGATAATGAGCAGATCAGGGTCACAGATAACAGAAATTTAGGTTGTACAGTACTGATGGTAACGGAACTAGCGATTCTCTTGGTATGCTTAGGGCAATCAGAAATAACATGAGCAGAATCGCCGCAGTAAAAACACAACCTATTCTGACGTCTGAATCCTTGTCGTTCAGCTCTAGACATAATCCTATCACACTGCATAGGCTCAGGACTCCGCTCGGAAGACAACGCCATAGTGTGCACAACTCTGCGCTCACGCAAGCGCCGATCAATCTGAATGGCCAGAGACATAGAATCACTCAGACCAGCAGGCGTGGGGAACCCCACCATAACATCCTTAACGGATTCAGAAAGACCCTTTCTGAAAATTGCCGCCAAGGCATCCTCATTCCATTTAGTCAGCACAGACCATTTTCTACATTTCTGGCAATATAATTCTGCCGCTTCTTGACCCTGACACAGGGCCAACAAGGTCTTCTCAGCATGATCCACTGAATTAGGTTCATCATACAATAACCCTAGTGCCTGGAAAAAGGCGTCTACATTAAACAAGGCCGGATTCCCAGATTCCAGGGAAAATGCCCAATCCTGAGGGTCACCACGCAGCAGAGAGATGACTATTTTAACCTGCTGAATGGGATCACCAGAGGAACGGGGTTTCAGAGCAAAAAACAGTTTACAGTTATTTTTAAAGCTCAAAAATTTGGACCTGTCCCCAAAAAACAAATCAGGAGTTGGAATTCTAGGCTCTAAAACCGGAGTCTGAACGATATAATCGGAAATACCCTGTACTCTAGCAGCAAGTTGATCCACACGAGTAGCCAATCCCTGAACATCCATGCCAGCGCCAACCTCCTGAGCCACCCAGAGGTAAAGAGGGAAGAAAAGACACAACAGACTACAGAAAAAAAAATGGCTCAGCACTTTCCTAACCTTCTTCTGAGATGCGATCAACTCATTGTTGGCCAGTTGTACTGTTATGATCTGGTGGCCTAGGAGCAGCATAAGACGTACTCTGGAGAAGGTGGGACCTGTGCTGACCGCAGACCCTGAACTTAACACCGCAACTAGAAGTAGCCGTGGAATGTACCTAACACTCCCTAGACATCTCGACACAGCCGGAGGACTAAATACCCCTAGAGATAGAAAAGGGAAAACTATCTTGCCTCAGAGAAAATCCCCAAAGGATAGACAGCCCCCCACAAATATTGACTGTGAGAGGAGAGGGAAATAACATACGCAGACTGAAATCAGGATTTAGCAAAGGAGGCCGCTCTAGCTAAATAGAAAGGATAGGACAGAGTACTATGCGGTCAGTATTAAAACACTAGAAAATATCCACCACAGAAAATACAAAATCTCCACATCAAACTAAAGATATGGAGGGTATATCTGCATCTCCAGAGATACCAGCTTGACTTAACAAATCCTTATACAGACCAAGCTGGACAAGACAAAACATGGAAAAGAACTGAACAATAAGGCCCACAGCATGTGGACTGCAAAAAACAAAGCCAGAACTTATCTTTGTTGAAATGAACAGCAAAGCAGGAGAGACCAGGCAGGGATGTGAATCCTCCAGGAACAATGAACAACTGGCACTGACTAAAGGGTCAAGCAAGACTAAATAGCCCAGTCAGAAATGCAATAAGTGGACACACCTGATGAATGCAGCGATCCAAAGACAGCAGCGCTACCACTTATAACCACCGGAGGGAGCCCAAGAGCAGAATTCACAACAGGGACCTATGCACTTCAGCGCCTTGCACCCTGGGATCAGGCCACGGGTATGGAGCACTTCCTGAAAGCCCCGATCTCGCCAATCACCATGCCGGGCGAGGTCTACGCGGAGCGCACCGTGTACCGCTGGGTGAACCCAGGATCTGATTTCATGGGGTTCCCTGGGGTGAAGACGCAGGAAGGGGAGATGGTGGAGGCCCTCAGCTGGGAAGAGTACCAGGTCCAGCTAAACCAACAGTGGGAGAAGAAGGAGAAGGAGTACCAGGCCGGGTGGGAGGCCCATCACCAGCGGGACCTAGCGGTGAAGGACCGGGCCCGCAAGGACCGCACCACCCACCAGGCCCCGCGTCGGCAGGGCATCATCATCGCCTTTAAACTCCGCGGGGGCTGGGGCTTTATTAAGAAGCCGGGCCTGTACGCCGAAGTGTTTGTGAATTGGAGGGATGTAGAGTCCCACCTAAGAGAGGGCCACCCGGATCGGGATCTCTGCCCGGGGGATGAAGTCACCTACACCCGGCACTTTGGGGAAAAGGGGTGGTTCGCCCTGAACGTCTGCAAGAGGTGAGACTCCGTGATGCCCCCGACTAAGGTGCCGGTGAAGCTGTCCCCTGTGGCGAAGGCGCCCTCTTGTGACCGGTCTACCATTACCACAAAGACCACGGTGGTTACCCCAACCTGCACCGTTGTCAAGACCACCACCTGCACTGTTGCTACCACTGTGGTAGCCGGAAGTTTGGCCGCAGTGATGACCAGTACCCAGGTCGTTTCAGGATCTAAGACTGTGGGTACCCAGACCCCTGTCTGGAGCGAGGGGGCGTCTGGTACAACACTTGGTAGCCGCAGGTACCCGGGCGGATGGCCCCGCCCACTGCTGTCTGCAGGGCTATGGCCACCAGAACCAGAGTAAGCTCCGATACTCTGCAACTGTAAATAGTTACTTGTTTGTCTTCCTGATGTTTTGCTGCTTTAAACCCGACCAGGGTTATTCTTAAAGGGATCCCTTTGTTTACCCGGGGTCCCTATTGTTTTTGCTTTTTGGTTTTTCTGCTTTTTTGTTCATCATTGTTTTAAAGACTGCCAAATCATGTACGGTGAATGGTTCACAAACTGTATTGTAAATAGTTCGCACCCTCTTAAAGGTGCCTTTTACTGGTTTTACAACGCGGAGAGCTTTTTGAAGAGACTGTTCCTGCGTACAGCATGGAAGATCTTGCCCTAAACGGACTTGCAGATAGAAAGAGTGGCATTACCTCAAAGAGACTTGGTTCCCTCTTAAAGGGAACGTTCACTTGTTGCACTTAAAGTATAATGTTGCCTTAAAAAAAAGTAAATAGTAATAATGTTTTACATAGAAGTAATATGTAGTTAGCTAGATAGTTATAGGGAGTGTTTAATGATGTTACTAGAGGTTGAGGACAGGAAAGAGTTGAAAGCCGAGTTTCAATAAAGTAAACCTGTAGGGGTTAGTTGGTGAGTCCTCCTGAGAGCCATAGAGAGATGGTTCATTGATCCTGTACTAAGAAAAGAGGCAGTAGGCCTGGGCAGATAGACAAGCGGTCCTGCATATGAAAAATCAGAGAGTAAAAAGAAAAATGTTGCACTTAGAAAAGAGAAATAAAGAAAAAGTTAATTTATATTTCAGAGTTTTATAGTAAGCCTTTAGTGGGTTCAGCCTATACGCCCTTAAAGGAAAAAGTTAAATTATTGTTCAGAATTTGCACTTAGTAGAATACCCGGCTGGGTAATAGAAGTTATTTATAGTCAGAAAATTAGTATGTTATTCAAAATATTTAAACATGTTTCTGTTTGTAACATTCAAGGGTCCTCACCTCCCATAAAGGGAAGCACTGTTCTATTTACTTGTTCATTGCATTTCAAAATTTTGCATGTCTTTTGCTAACATGTATTGTTGTTCTTCTTCCCAGTCCAGGAGTACTGGATTTAACCGGGGGGGAGTACGGTGCCCCAGAGATCTGGTCGTTGCAGTAATGTTGCTCTGCCACTAAGGGGAGTGATGTTACATCTGATTGCACAAAAGGAGTTCACCTGACCAGGTATCGCAGTCACACACTACATTTCACACTTCAGCCACCAGGGGGAGCAAAGGGTTCTATGTATTAGGCCACTCCTCACAATCTGGTAAAACTGGGGGCTGGATAGGAAGTTAGACAGAAGCTGACTGGGTTCGATCCAGGCAACATCCTGTGGCAGAGGGTGTTGCGGGAGAAGATTCAGGGGGGTCTCTGTCAGGGGTGGGACCCTGGCAGTGACCTAGCGAACAGGACAGAACGTTACGGAGCCGTGCCTGCACTCGAATGCGGCAGCATCTTAAGAAAGGATACGAAGCAAGATATATTGTGGAGAAGTTAGAAACGAGATCGCAGCAAAAAGGAGAATAGAACCAGTAGCAGTCGTGCCTTAAGATCGTGGCAACATCCTACTGAGGCGTGTAGCCGGTGGCCGGAACGCCGAGGAAGTATTGGGCTCCAAGCAGTACTTCAAACAGCGGCAGGACAGTTGATTATAGGTTGGCTGTCTCACCTAAAACACCTAAGCAGACATGGGGGCAATTGTGGGAGAGGGGCGACGCTAGGGTCCCGGAAGAACTCCAGGCCTACCCGTCATACGGGTGCGTCCTAGCCATATCATCTGGGGGACAGAGAAGAACATCAGAACAGATATGAGTTGTGAGAAAGAACATCAGAAACAGACACAACAGTTGTGAGGACTATCCCGTGGTGCTCAGCAGGGAGGTACTACAACACACAGGCGCTAGAAGGTAGGCACTGATTTCCACCTGCAAAGGGAACTCTGGATGTGCCTTCGGACCGGCCGGTCTCAGCCAGCCCTGTTAGCAGTACTCTGGATTGCGGATCCCAAAGCCTACAGTAAAGCGGTAAAGAGACTGCAACCCTGTGTCCTCGTTATTCATCGCGTCGCACCACACACCATCATCACACCTTTCATTGGATGCCCCTTAGCAGGGTCACGGACCGGGTCTAGCCACCGTGACAACCCCAGGACCGAGACTGAGAGGCCCGGTACCGAGTACCCCGCGGCCCGCATCTGGGGGCGCTCCATAAACATCACCCTGGAGGTCGGAGACGGTACCAGGAGAGAAGATTCGGCCAGGTGGTGGTGAGCTGCCCAGCAACAGTATGAATGCAATATTCAGCAAATAATATTACCTTTATTAAAGTTTACAAATTGAAATATCACAAACCAGTTTTTCGCTCCAGACAGGAGCATTCGTCAAGTGATTATCACGAGTTTGTGATCTGTCAATTTGTGGACTTCAATGAAGGTTATATTATTTGCTGAATATTACACTTTATATTTTTTCTGAGCAGCACACCACCATCTCGACAATTCTTCTATCTACACAATGGGGCACCTTTGATAAAAAATTAGAAAGCTTTCCAATTTTATAGACATGAATGTTCAGACTATCACACAAAGTGTGATCCTTGAGGTTTGTTTTAAACATAAACTATATTATTAGGCAACGTTCCCACGATGAGCTTTTGGTGAGTTTTTGATGTTGCATATTTTCTGCATCTATTAACTAAAATAGGTTACTTGTCTTTTTATGAAATTACGCAGAGTAAAAAATTTAGCAAAACACCATTGTGGGCACACAACCTTAGAGTTTCAGGCTTGCTGTTACTCTATTTTTCCTTAAAGGCACCAAAACAGATATAAATAATTAATTTGCTTTGTGAGGATGAGTAAAGTATACCTTCAACTTGATTTTGTGAAGTCTCTACTTCTCTACTTGTTATTGAATTATACAGTATCTCCCCAAAGACTAGCCAATAAGTTGCCGGCTGGTTGACCTTTATACATCAAAGTTGTAGATCAACATCATGTTTTCCCTTGGTTTATCGATACTAAGCTCTCATTGGAATTAATCTTTGATGCTTGTAGTACAATCTTCAATCCATCTCACCTCATTCAGTCCATTGATGTAGGTTGTAGCCTGGGCACATTGAGACAGAGATTTTCAGGGAATTTTCCACACTTTGTAGCTGCCATGTGTGCGGAACTCACAAGTTACAGGAGGTGGATTTAGTCGAGTTTTATGAACTAAATGCACAAGTGGGAATTCACGCACAAAGCTCTACTTTTCAATCTACAGTTTACCTGCCAGCGTTTGCAAAGCATGCGGGACGTATAAAGGCCTGTGTAACATGAAATGAATGGAGCCCTGGAGGCCTGTTATGCCTCAATTTTAAAAGAAAGAAAAACAATTTCTTGCTGTAAGGGCCGTTAACAAAAGAAAAATGCTCCACTCGGTTGGACCTTCTGCTCCTGAGGATCTCAGGCAGGTTTCACTTCCACTTAAGAAGAAGACGCAGAGTTTGTTAAAAAAAAAAAAAAAAGAATAAAGAAAAAAACTCCGACTGAGAACAAGCTTTTCTTCCGCGGAGAAAACTGGTGATCACGCTAAGTTCAAAGATGGATATATACTGTAAGCATCCTATAAAGAATATTGTGGAAACAAATCCATACAAAGGGATCTGCATTCATTAAAATTTATACTTGAGCCATGTCTAAATCATCACCTTCATTAACTGTAACTCAAGCAGACTTACCAACTCTCCTGGAACGTCTTGAATAATCTCCTGAACTCCCAGAAGAGTTGGCAAGTCACACAAGCTCCCAGAATGCATCTTCTGTGAATTTTCTTGTGCAAGATGCCAAGATTCTCCACCATTAGGCAGGGCCCCAAGGTAGCCGTGGGAGAGGCACTTTTCTGAGGTGGCCAGTCTTGGCTGGGTGTGTGGACTTGTGCTGTAAAGGCATTACGCCTGTGCAGGCGGCATGTAACCAATGGTGCAGGTTTGCCAGGACCGGATGATTCACACTTCGATGAGAAAGATCACCATTCACTAAAAAACTCTTCATTGAACAACAACTTGATAGCGAGTGCAAAGTCTTATAGACATTTCCTTTATAGTACGAAGTATTTTCCACACAGGATCCTTCCAAAGTAGTATACTCCAGAGCCCTCTATGCTGCTGTTTCTTTCTACTTCGCACAACCCAGCTTTAACGTTACAGTCCTGATCAACAGGTCTCCTTCACTCGTTCAGCACTTCAGTGTCCTACTTCTTCCACTACTGGCGCCCTGGAACGTCCGCTTGGACCCTTTACTAGCCCAGTCTCTCGACGCCTCATGGCTAGGCGACCTCTCCTAGGCCCCATCTCAGGAAGGCCACTTTGTCTCTCTTAGTCACTTATCTTCAGGATCTCACTATCCCTACTGTTTGGTCTCCTCTCATATAGGGTCACCCTCCAATACAGCAATGCTCACCTTGCAATCCAGACCCTATCTGCCTTCCTATCAGGAAGCCATCACTTTTCCTACCCTGTCCTCTCCCACTCTGGGCTAGTCCCAACTACTCTTAACTTACCCTATAGTCAATTTTACATATACTAACGCACTACACTATTCACATTACATCACAATACCATTAACATTTATCACCATTACAAAGCATCTACAAAAGACGCACAACATAATTCACATTACATTATATACATTACACTTTACAAATATAAAACTTGCTTCTTCAAGTGGAAAATGCAGTAAGCCTGGCCATATCCTTACACAGGCATCACCCAAAGTTGGAAAGCATGGGTTTCAACAAGCATTTGTTTTTAGTAGGGAGAGGAGAATAAATGCCTCCATACACATGAAATTCAAGTCTATAGAATCCACCAATTTCAGTGGGACCACCCAATGTGTATAGAGGACTCTAGACTTCAGGACAGCAGATGTAAGTGAAAGAAGGATCGTCCTAATGGAATTTCAACAGCTAATCCTTTTTATTTTCAGGGGAGCTATGCTACTGCCAGAAGCTTTCTTCTCTCTCCGTTGAGAACCCATGAATGATCATGTGTACTGAGGAGTCAGAACAGATATAGCTGTCTGCCGAATGAACGTTCAGCTGACAGTTATCTCCTGTTTATGTATATAGCTGATAGCAAATCAGAACAAAATGATCGGGCATGTCAAGATGCCTGATCTTTCTTTCCTCTGATTAAATTTATCGAGGATGTGTTAGGAGGCTCTGATACATATAAAATAATTGACCAGTCCCACCAAAATCAACAGGTTCAGCTGACTTTGACCAAATGTGTATAGGCACATTAAGCGCTAAGTGGCCCTGGAAGTAGTCACGTAGCCAAGCAACATTTTATATCCACTGTATAAGAGGCTGGCCTGGAAGACATCTTTTTCAGGTATAACCATCTCAAGTCACATTGGGGTAAAACAGCCAATAATGGAAACCCAAGAGATCGCAGGGCGCCAATGGGTTGTCATGACAGCCAGGGGTCTGCAGAAGACCCTGTGCCTGTCATTATAAATCTCCTGTGACCACCGGAGTTCATAAGAGATCGTGATTTACAAGCGATCGGACGATCGCAGCTTCAAGTCTCCTAAGGGGACTATTGAAGTCAGTGGATTACGTGAAAAAAAAGATTTAAAAAAATTGAAATAAAAAAACCACAATTGACACATATAATCCACACCAGAAAAGAACTGCAAAAACACCGCGAAAAATGCTTTTTGTAAATGTAGTATGTTAGCAGGTGCATAGGATGCAGTGACACGCAGGAGGCAGAGCAAAGGTTAACAGGTTCTTTTATATCAAATATTGATATTACAGTGATATTACAAGCAGGGGGGTAAAAGGTGTAAACTTGCGGATGGGGAAAGTCAAATGCAGAAGGTAAAAACAGGTTAACTTATCAGTCTCTGTGCGGTGGAGGAAAGTGGCTGGAAGATCCCTCGGCGGCGGCGCGAGATGTCTCTGATCCAGTCCCGCAGAAGGGCAATGCACTGTCTCCTTGCGATGACAAATCCTCCGGGACCTTCGGCACGTGGTCTCCTGATCTGGGCACACAATGGGGTAGAGATGATGGTCGGCGGCTCAGTGAAGGAAGCAGAACGTTCAGTAGGCAAGGCCGCAGTAGAAGCACACAGTCTAGCGGACAAAGGCACGGGCCGGTCCTTAGCAGGCATCATAAGGATGGGACTACGCGGTGTCTCCAAGATGGTGAGCGGAGCAAAGGTATGCACTCTATCCTGGTCACTACCCGGTGCGGAAGTCTCTCTGGGCTGAGGGTAGGAAGTGTCGGCAGTCTCGCTAGCCGGGAATACAGGTGCAGCTAGCTGGCATGGGTCCGTTGAGAAGGAGTCAACGGTCTCACTGCTCACAAGCGCATTCCCCGCCAAGTGTCCCGTCTTCCCGCGCAGACAGCTATTTATGTCGGACCCGCACCCATCAGTCAGGTGTCCTGATCTGCTCCGGTCAGAAATCTCTTCCCCATGCAATAATGGTGACAGCCCCGACAGGCCCAGACGCGGAAGAGAGACCGATAGCTTGGCTCTCCTCCCTACATAAGCAGCTTCTCTATTGCAGCAAAAAAGGAACTTGTGAACATAACTTTAGGCTACGTTTCCACAATGAGTTTTTGGTGAGTTTTTTAAGATGAATATTTTTGAAAAAATTCAAGTAACCTGTTTTATCAGAAACACCAAGAGCTCGTGGTGGGAATGTAACCTAAGTGTCATACAGAGGTTGTTTAGAGGCTGTTCCCCCACCATCCAGTGTCAATTGCAGTGGCCTGAAGTGTGGACTGACAGTGTTTTTGCGAGTCCAGTGAAAGACTGGCATTTTTGGAAAAGTTTTACTATTGTGCAACGTTTAGGCTACGTTCCCCCCATGAGCTTTTGGTTAGTTTTTTATGTTGTAGATTTTCTGCACCATTTCTGCATCCATTAAGTAAAATAGGTTACTTGTTTAGTTTTTTTTTTTTTTTTTTTAAATGTTCAACATCAAAAACTCTCCAAATACTTATCTGGGGAACATAGCCCCCAAAAGTACAAGAGCATGCATATTGGATGACTACAAGGACTCGCTCACAAAGGCGTATAAATCGGACAGGTACAATCCAATAAAAAATTGGAACAATGTTATTCAATGACGCAGTGCAGCTCTTCATGTTTTTTTCTCAGCTGTATACTGCATGAAAAAAAAAATGGCAGCATGCTGCAATTGTAGTCTGAATTCGGTACAAAAAATTCTGATGTCCTACGGACCGTTCAATTTTCATGGATTCTATAACATAGGAAATTGTAAATGGTCATGTAAAAGATTAATAGCTGCTAAGTAGAAAATAGATTGCACGTGGACGACAAGTTAGAAAAAAATCGTCCAGCTTTTCTAGATGAGAATGGGACCGATTTTTTTATACACTAATGTTAGCGAACCCTAAACATAATTCCATATGAACTGTTTCTATGGTTCGGTTTCTTGTTGGGGAGCCAAGGTATGCTCTGTACACACTACAGATGCCGCAGTGGCTTCCAGTTTGTCCCCTAACACTCCTACCATATGCAAAGATACACTAGGAGGGTTACGGCCGCTATATTACTGATGATGCACGCATATGCTCCAGCAATCCAAACTCTAGTGTTACCAGAGTTTAGTGGCAGGTGATTCATGTGGGAAGCATGAGAGATGAAACAGATGTGAAGGCCTCGTATTCCTGCTCTTGTTTTTAGCAACTGTCTTTTTGGATGTGAAAAGCACATTCTTTACAGGCAATGTACCACCTAGATGAGTGTTCGGGACACAGAGCCCATTGCTCACTCAGCCAAAGTACAGGAGACTTGGCAGCTAATGAGCCGGGGCCCTGCTTGCTATTGTTACAGCAGTCAGAGGGGATTAACTGAGTTTATGTTTGGGAGAACAGGAGTGAACCGGTCCAACGGAGAGCAATCTTTGGAGAGTTGCCCTACCATGTGCAAGGCCTGCAGCCGATGACTCAGTTTCTCCAAAACTCTCAAACATTCAGAGCAGGTAGGCTGGTAACATTTGGCAAGCACCAGGGTTAATCTGCCCTGCGCTGACATTGTTCTGTCCTCTCAGCAGTTCAGGTGCTGCTGCGCTGAACCTGAATGTGGGAGGTCATGTGGAGGAAAGCTAGAATGAGACCTTGTAAACCATGCGTGATGGCTCCCTGACGAGAGCTGGATGCAGAGGAATAATACCAAAGACACTAAATAAAGGAGAAGGGAGGATCTATCAATCAAGCTCATTGAATGGATGGTTAGCAATGTAACCAGGAGGCCCACACTATTATACTAAAGCATTAACCACTTCTCTGCCTTTATAAAATGTATGACTTATGTGACGAGAGGCCCAACGTTCGGTAGGGGATATAGGTCATTCTGAACGTTTGAGTCTTTTTGTAAATTTAGTACTTTTTAATTAATTGAACATATATAATTATAACTTTACAGCGTATCCCTTCTCGATAGTTTTTTACTTTTTTTATTTAAGTATTTTCCTAGATGTCCTATACGAGTAAACCTAAACACAGTGATGGCCGGTAGGTCACCTAGACTTTAGAGGACTTAATGGAGTATTCCCATCTCCAAGATCCTATCTAAGATCCCATCTCCGAAAATTTCGGATCACATTTGGACCAAAGGTTATTATATGGGGCCATGCATATGTTTGATCTTTCCTCAGACAGTTGCTTGATTTGTATCCGATATTCAGATAGCACTCGACCATGCAAGTCAATGAGTCTGTGGAAAAGATCGGACCACCCTCAGATGATAAAGCATTGATGCCATTGATTGGTGCTCACGTTCCTCAGATCTGAATCCATTTACAAACCTCTGGGTCATTATATATCACTCCATCTAATGCTGCCGAGAAGCACCATAAATTGTCCATGAGCTCATTGATCCAGATCTAGGAGGAGATCTTTAAGGACACCATATGCCATCTTATGAGAAGGAAGAGAGCCTACAGGAAATGGGATGAAATTCGTGCATATTGGATCCACCAGTAATTTAAATTTTTCACTTACATTTTTGGAGTGATTTGGAGTCGAACCCTCAGTTGGTTGATGGTTTTGGTTTCCATTGACTGTTGACACATCATTTTGTTCTCAATGTATTACAAAATTTACATCAGTAAAGATTTCTGACTTGAACCTCTCGCTCACCAAGATCCGATGTATGTATGATCTAAGTGTTCCCTTCATATTTTTGACCAGAGAAAAATGTGTTATTCTAATTTTACCAAAAGTCTTAACAAAAATATCGTAATCAGCTCTAGCTATATACCGCCTGACAAAAATTGAAAGCATTGCAATATTAGCACAATCACGTGTCCATCTGCCGATATAGAGGATTCTCTTATTGGGAACCCTTTTTATCAGCCACAACAAAGAATCACTCTGGAGGTCTCAGCATGGCCAAGTATTACGTATGCCTAATGTGAATATGCATGTGTATGTAAGTTGTGAATGTATATACACCATAATAGAGGGGACCAAGATATAAGCCCTGGATGGGGGCCCTAGGCTGTCGATGTCCGCCCCTGTGTATACATTCTACTTGTAGTCTAGACTCAGTAGTCTACATTCTACTGTAGTCTAGACAGTTATTCCAGCCAGAAGCATTTACCACCTACCCACTGGTACACCAATGGATTGACAAAATGGCAGACCCCCGAATCCCTTTCCCCATCCACAAATATTTACGGAGCAGCAACCGAGAATGTGACCTGCTTCTCCATTATAAATTTATGGAACTGATGGAAACGACCAAGCGATGCTGATGGGTGATAAATACTTCTGGCCGGAATCCCCCTTTCATTCATTTGCCCATATTTTCTATGGTGTCATAATTAGAGATGAGCGAATTTGCTCGGGCTCCCTCTTATTTGGCAAGTTGCAGGTTCTCCATGCATGTGTCGTGACTGTGACACAGCCGCGACACATGCAACTGCAGCGCCGATCACCTAATCGGCCAGCGCCATCCAGGCAGGCGGGTTCCCTCTGTAAGTTGCCGGGAACCCAAGCAAATTCGCTCATCTCTAGTCATAACATAACAGTCCATACATATTATGACCTAATCAAAATATATACAGTATATATAATATAATATAGTGCTCTTACTGACATAAAGTGATTGTCCAGTGATAACTAGTTGGTAGGTGGGTGTCCAACCATAGAGTGAAGGTCCCAATGGTCAGATCCCCGACCATCAGCAAATGATCTATTATCCCGTGGATATGTGATTTATTTTTTTTTTTTATAATTTGCAGCATACCTTTTCACAAACTAAAAACATAAAAACAAGTGCTAAATTTGGCCAGGATCAAGCTTTAAATGTATTTTTAAGGTATAAAGTATGTCTTCACGGGATATAAATTCTGCAGATTTCACTCTTTGCATTGAAACCTGTGATGAAAATCTGCATCATAAATTGAAAATTGACAGGCTGCCGCTGCCAAAACCACAGCAACGCTCAATTTACACTATGGATTGTTTATGCAGCACGTGGGTGACAGTTTATTAAATCACACCCAGAATTTTGCTATGGTAATATGCAGCAGATTTTTCATCTCCAAAATGTAAAAGAATATATTTGTCATTCTGAAGAAACCGAAAAAATGCTAATTTATCCTGAAAAAAATAATAATAATACATTTCATTTATTTTATTGAAAATATTAATAATATTAATAGTAGCCAAATTTAGTGAGCAAAGGGGTTAATGACTCCAAGATATTTAACCAGGTTGGTATAAAAATGGGCATCTGTAAAACCTTCGGGAACTGAACAAAACTGTCACTTTGTCTCAAAAGCATGGACAGATGGTGGCTTGTCTAGCAGCTTTTGTTAAGATAAATTGGAAATGTAGACATCTGAAATAACACGTAGAAGAAAGAAAGTTTTGTGCAGTTATTCTAGACTGTGTTAAGTTAGATATGCAAATAACAAGCAAGCGAGGGGGGCGTACGGTAGTTTTCCACATGGACATTTCAAATAAACAGGATCAGTCGTTTCTCCTGAGTTGTCTGGTTTAGAACATGCTTCTCTTAACTATAAGGGTATGTGTCCACGTTCAGGATTGCATCAGGATTTGGTCAGGATTTTCCATCAGTATTTGTAAGCCAAAACCAGGAGTGGGTGATAAATGCTTAAGTGTTCAAATTTATGTTAAGGACCTATAACTCTGCCCTTCACCTTGCCAAACAGACCTACTTCACCACCCTGATCTCCTCACTATCCAACAACCCCAAGAAACTTTTTGACACATTTCACTCCCTCCTCAGGCCAAAAGCACAAGACCCTATCACAGACATTTGTGCTGATGACCTGGCCTCCCACTTTATAGAGAAAATAGATAACATCCGTCAGGAAATCCGCTCCCAGACACCAAGTGCAATGACTCCCATTCCTCCCTGCATCTCCCCTGGCTCACTCTCCACATTCGATCCCATCACAGAAGAAGAAGTCTCCAAGCTCCTCTCCTCTTCTCGTCCGACTACATGCACCACCGACCCCATTCCCTCACACCTCCTCCAGTCTCTCTCTCCAGTCGTCACAACTCACCTAACTGCAATCTTTAATCTCTCCCTCTCCACTGGCATTTTCCCCTCCTCCTTCAAACACTCTATCATTACTCCATTACTAAAAAAACCCACCCTTGACCCATCATGCGCAAACAACTACAGACCGGTCTCCAATCTACCCTTCATCTCAAAACTCCTGGAGCGCCTAGTCTACTCCCGTCTTACCCGTTACCTCTCCACTCATTCCCTCCTAGACCCTTCACAGTCCGGGTTCCGCCCCCTACATTCAACAGAAACTGCACTCATCAAGGTGACCAATGACCTTCTGACAGCAAAATGTAACGGTGACCACTCTCTGCTCATTCTCCTCGATCTTTCTGCAGCTTTCGACACTGTTGACCACCCTCTCCTACTCTCTAGGCTCCAGTCACTAGGCATTAAGGACACTGCTCTCTCCTGGTTCTCTTCCTATCTTTCTGAACGCTCCTTCAGTGTTCTGTTCTCCGGCTCCACTTCATCTCCTCTTCCTCTCACTGTCGGGGTACCTCAGGGCTCAGTCCTTGGCCCCCTTCTCTTCTCCCTCTACACGGCCCCAATTGGACAGACCATCAGCAGATTTGGCTTTCAGTACCATCTTTACGCTGATGACACACAACTATACACGTCAGCCCCTGACCTTACCCCCGCTGTACTACAGAACGCCACTGACTGTCTGTCTGCAGTCTCTAACATCATGTCCGCTCTCTATCTGAAGCTCAACCTCTCCAAAACTGAACTTCTTCTGCTCCCGCCTTCTACTAACCTCCCTAAATCTGACATTTCCCTCTCTGTGGGTGGCACCATAATAACACCCCGGCAGCAGGCACGCTGTCTGGGTGTCATGTTTGACTCCGATCTCTCCTTCACCTCCCACATACAATCTCTTGCCCGCTCGTGCCGCTTACACCTAAAGAACATCTCTAGAATCCGCCCTTTTCTCACCATGGAGACAACAAAAACTCTCACTGTCGCCCTAATCCACTCCCGTCTGGACTACTGTAACTCTCTTTTAATTGGCCTCCCCCTCACGCGACTTTCCCCTCTCCAGTCTATCCTTAATGCAGCAGCCAGGGTCGTCCATCTGGCTAATCGTTACTCGGACGTGTCCGCTCTTCGCCAGTCATTACACTGGCTGCCCATTCATTACAGGATACAATTCAAAGTACTTGTTCTCACCCACAAAGCTCTCCACAGTGCGGCACCCCCTTACATCTCCTCCCTCATTTCTGTCTATCGGCCTAACCGACCTCTGCGCTCTGCAAACGACTTTCGACTAACCTCTGCACTAATCCGTACCTCGCACTCCCGACTCCAAGACTTCTCACGTGCTGCGCCAATCCTCTGGAATGCTCTACCCCAAGATATTAGGACCATCCACAACTTGCATAGCTTTAGGCGCTCACTCAAAACTCATTTGTTCAGAGCGGCCTATCGCGTTCCCTAATCAGTCATTTTATGTTTGTGTGTGTGTGTAGCCCATTCACTATCTCACCTACCCCCCACCCCCTGAAGATGGCTGGACCATCATTGTAAATACACACCTGTACTTTGTATCTCCCCACCTCATTGTAGATTGTAAGCTCTCACGAGCAGGGTCGTCTTATTTTGCTTTATTGCTGTATTGTTAACATTGTTACCTATGACTGTTGTGTTTGAAACTGTTAAACTGTAAAGCGCTGCGGAATATGTTGGCGCTATATAAATAAAGATTATTATTATTATTATTATTATTATTATTAAGTGGTGCATATGCTTCTATTATACTTTTCCTCTAATTGTTCCACTCCTGGTTTTGGCTTACAAATACTGATGAAAAATCCTGACCAAATCCTGAAGCAATCCTGAACGTGGACACATACCATTAGGTTCCAATTCCAAAGCACATTTTCTTACAACACTACAATGTGCTGTTCTGCTGTTCCTCTGTTCTTCCACCTGGAAATGCACAAACCAGTTATAAACTTGGCCTGGTCACTTCCCTCCCTACCAGATTGCTCCCCCTACTAAATCTGACACTGTCAAATCAATATACACTTATGGGGACACCTAAACATTGAAACTGCAGGAACTTTTATGACATCCATAAGCATGGATTTGTTTCCTCCTTTGCAAGTACTGTATAATAGCTTCCTCTCTTCTGGGAAGACTTTCTACAAGATTTTGGAGGTGTCTATGGGAATTTTTACCCATTAATCCAGAAGTACATTTATGATGTTGAAGGAAAGGGCCAGGCTTGCAATCTCTGTTCTGATTCATTCCAAAGATGTTGCAAGGGATTGAGGTCCAGGCTGTGTGTGGCCGGTCACCAAACTCCCCATCCATTTCTTTATGAATCTTTCGCACTGGGTACAGTCATGGGGAACAGAAAAGGGCCATCCCAATCTGTTCCCACAAAGTTGGAAACTACAGTTGTTCAAAATCTCTTGTGCTGAAGCATTATGATCTCTCTCGACTGGAATGAGGGGTTCGTGGCCCACCTTTGAAAAACTAGCCCATAGCATTAGTCTTCCACCAAGTTTTATAGCTGGTACAATGCACTCAGGAGGGTACTGTTCTCCCAGACTCGTCCATCAGTAAACAGATAGAGAAGTGTGATCTATCACTGCACAGAACACGTTTCCTTCAGAGCCCAGTGGAGGCGGCTTTACACCACTCCATCCGACTCTCATTGTGCCTGGTAATGTAAGGCTGCATGCAGCTGCTCGGCCATGAAGATCCCAGCGGGGGCGCAGTGTTTGTGCTGATGATAACACCGGAGGAAGTTTGTACTCTGCAGTTATGGAGTCAGCAGTGCGTTGGTGATTTGTCTGCCCTCTGCTCCTCAGCACTCTGTGACCCTGCTCCATAACTTTACATGGTCTCCAATTCATGGTTGAGTTGCTGTGATTCATAAAAGCTTCCACTTCTCAATAATATCACTCACAGTTGAACGCTAAAACAATATAGCAAAATAGCTAAATGCATAATTTATTTATACTTTCTTATGACCATATGCCAAGTACTTTGGAACATGTCAACGCTGATATGTGAATTATAAAGTTTCAGTAAAGACTCAGATTTCCCATATGGCTGTCAAATAAAACAGGTCACTTTTGCTATAATATTATGCATTTATCATAAGCATCTTGTTTTGAGGTTGGGGTAAATTTGACATTAGAAGATCAAGTAGCAGATTTATATGCAGATGGTAGTAGAAGATTGTATAAGGGTTTTACAACGTTATCTATAGGTACATTGCTTGGCCGTTTCTCCATGACGTATACTTAGAAAATTCTTTACAGGTGATGTGTAGTGATTAGAGATGGGCAAACCCGAACAGTAAAGTCTGACTGGTTATCAAAAATACAGGAGAATCCACGCCAGTTTTTTTTTTTCATTATTTATTTAAAGTGCAGGCACCGGCTGATGAATACTCCCATCAGCCACTGCCTGCTCTTACTGTTAGTAGCGGCAGCAGGCATCGGCTGATGGGAGCAGTAGTCCCATCAGCTGATGCCAGTGACAGGAGGTAAACTTTTTACCTCCGATTACAGCTGTGGGCTCATGCTGTCATTTGACAGCATGGAAACCATGCAACCATGACTGACTGACCGGCGGTGATGATTTTACCGCCGATCAGAAGCAGTGTTTTCCGCATACACATGACAGCGTGGCAAACATTGGATGTTCAGGCCATCCATTCAAGTGAATTGGGTCTGGGTACTGTTCTGGTACTCGAACCTGAACTTTTTTTTAATTGTGTGGTCAAACTTTCCAGATCCGAACATCCAGGGGTCCCTCCATCTCTAGTAGTGATGAGCGCAAGTACTCATGACTCAAGTTTGCTGAGGGTGCTTGGGTATGCAGTGAGTATCGCGGGTGCTCGGGTGAGAGTTTTGAGTCCCCACGGACGCATACTTTGCGGCTGTTAGAGAACCACAAAACATGCGGGATTGACCTTGTGTGTCAGGCCATCACCGAATGTTTTGTGGCTGTCTAACAGCCGTGAAACATGCTGACGCGGGGACTTGAACATGTTACTCGAGCACCCGTGATACCCGGGGCATACCCGAGCACCCTCAGAAAACTTGAGTAACCAGCACTTGCGCTCATCACTAGTAATGTGCCCTGATGTCTGTTATGCTACATGTAGGTGGTGCCAAATTTTTGGGCCAAGTCTGCACCAAACTCCACAAGACTGCATTAGCCTATGCTTAAATTATATTCAGGTTTTAAGCTCAGTGCATAGGCTCATTTTCACCTCACTCCTCTCTTCCCCTCACATGCGCACAGCAACTTCCTGTTATGAGCAGAGTGGTGTAATCCATGAGGCTCCTCCCTTCCCTTTGACATCATGCTTCACAGGAGCAACTCCATAACAGAGCTAGATGTGGCCTGTGCCGGCCGCGCACTGATATTCTGAAGGCGGCGGCCCTGATTGTAGCTCGCAGCAGCTGGGACGTCGCAGCCAGTGAGTTTTGCAGGGTGGATTTCGAGGTGAATGTGTCTCCGCCCGTGTGCGCTAACAATGTGGGCCGTGTGGATGGGGCTTTGCGTGTGGAGTGAATGTGGCTTGATACATACACATAACAGAAAAACTGACCGGCACATCAAGAACTAGTCTGAACAGGTGCCTACCCAAAAAAAAACAACTTATATATCAGAATACGAAAATGGTTGCACTCAATTGTGTTAAAGTATGTCAATGTGAAATACAGTCATGGCCAAAAGTATTCACACCCCTGCAATTCTGTCAGATAATACTCAGTTTCTTCCTGAAAATGATTGCAAACACAAATTCTTTGGTATTATTATCTTCATTTAATTTGTCTTAAATGAAAAAAACACAAAAAGAATTGTTCTAAAGCCAAATTGGATATAATTCCACACCAAACATAAAAAAGGGGGTGGACAAAAGTATTGGCACTGTTTGAAAAATCATGTGATGCTTCTCTAATTTGTGTAATTCACAGCACCTGTAACTTACCTGTGGCACCTAACAGGTGTTGGCAATAACTAAATCACACTTGCAGCCAGTTAACATGGATTAAAGTTGACTCAACCTCTGTCCTGTGTCCTTGTGTGTACCACATTGAGCATGGAGAAAAGAAAGAAGACCAAAGACCTGTCTGAGGTGTTGAGAAACCAAATTGTGAGGAAGCATGAGCAATCTCAAGGCTACAAGTCCACCTCCAAAGACCTGAATGTTCCTGTGTCTACTGTGCGCAGTGTCATCAAGAAGTTTAAAGCCCATGGCACTGTGGCTAACCTCCCTAGATGTGGACGGAAAAGAAAAATTGACAAGAGATTTCAATGCAAGATTGTGCGGATGTTGGATAAAGAACCTCGACTAACATCCAAACAAGTTCAAGCTGCCCTGCAGTCCGAGGGTACAACAGTGTCGACCATTACTATCCGTCGGCTTCTGAATGAAAAGGGACTGTATGGTAGGAAACCCAGGAAGACCCCACTTCTTACCCCGAGACATAAAAAAGCCAGGCTGGAGTTTGCCAAAACTTACCTGAAAAAGCCTAAAACGTTTTGGAAGAATGTTCTCTGGTCAGATGAGACAAAAGTAGAGCTTTTTGGGCAAAGGCATCAACATAGAGTTTACAGGAAAAAAAAAGAGGCATTCAAAGAAAAGAACACGGTCCCTACAGTCAAACATGGCGGAGATTCCCTGATGTTTTGGGGTTGCTTTGCTGCCTCTGGCACTAGACTGCTTTACCGTGTGCATGGCATTATGAAGTCTGAAGACTACCAACAAATTTTGCAGCATAATGTAGGGCCCAGTGTGAGAAAGCTGGGTCTCCCTCAGAGGTCATGGGTCTTCCAGCAGGACAATGACCCAAAACAAACTTTAAAACGAAAAAAGAGGAGAAGCCAGCACTGCTTAAGGTCAGGACACAATAAATAAGGTGCACATGCACATACTAAATTCTATCTGTATTTCAAATATGAGACATTTAGCAAACAATTGATCAATTCTTTGAGCTACCCCGCCACTTCACGGCATTCTCATAATGGAACCTGTGTCTCAGCCTGTCTCACCCTTTAACTTTGGTGCTGGTTTGGCAGTGTGGAAGCCAGATCTGAAATGTCTGCATAGGACCTGATTGGCCTTTACCTGCACTTGCCCTTCCTGGCACCAAGGGAGTGATTCTGAAAATGCTCCAGGTACAGTTTGCCTGTTATAGTAATGTAATGGTGTCTTTCTTTTTATACTCTTTATACATTTAGGAGGCCGTAATGGCACAATGTTAATAAAATATCTTTTTATACTCTTTATACATTTTAGGAGGCCGTAATGGCACAATGTTAATAAAATACGTAGAGTAGGACTGCCCCATTATGAGATTGCCGTGAAGTGGCGGGGTAGCTCAAAGAATTGATCAATTATTTGCTAAATGTCTCATATTTGAAATACAGTTAGAATTCAGTATGTGCATGTGCACCTTTTGTATTGCGTTCTGACCATAAGCAGTGCTGGCTTCTCCCCTTTTTTAAACTTTAAAAAGCACTAGAAAATGGTTTGAGAGAAAGCACTAGAGACTTCTAAGGTGGCCAGCAATGAATCCAGACGTGAATCCCATAGAACACCTGTGGAGAGATCTAAAAATGGCAGTTTGGAGAAGGCACCCTTCAAATATCAGGGACTTGGAGCAGTTTGCCAAAGAAGAATGGTCTAAAATTCCAGCAGAGTATTGTAGGAAACTCATTGATGGTTACCGGAAGAGGTTGGTCGCAGTTATTTTGGCTAAAGGTTGTGCAACCAAGTATTAGGCTGAGGGTGCCAATACTTTTGTCTGGCCCATTTTTGGAGTTTTGTGTGAAATGATCAATGTTTTGCTTTTTGCTTCATTCTCTTTTGTGGTTTTTCATTTAAGACAAATTAAATGAAGATAATACAGGTCCTTCTCAAAAAATTAGCATATAGTGTTAAATTTCATTATTTATTATAATGTAATGATTACAATTAAACTTTCATATATTATAGATTCATTATCCACCAACTGAAATTTGTCAGGTCTTTTATTGTTTTAATACTGATGATTTTGGCATACAACTCCTGATAACCCCAAAAACCTGTCTCAATAAATTAGCATATTTCACCCGACCAATCAAATAAAAGTGTTTTTTAATACCAAACAAAAAAACCATCAAATAATAATGTTCAGTTATGCACTCAATACTTGGTCGGGAATCCTTTGGCAGAAATGATTGCTTCAATGCGGCGTGGCATGGAGGCAATCAGCCTGTGACACTGCTGAGATGTTATGGAGGCCCAGGATGCTTCAATAGCGGCCTTAAGCTCATCCAGAGTGTTGGGTCTTGCGTCTCTCAACTTTCTCTTCACAATATCCCACAGATTCTCTATGGGGTTCAGGTCAGGAGAGTTGGCAGGCCAATTGAGCACAGTAATACCATGGTCAGTAAACCATTTACCAGTGGTTTTGGCACTGTGAGCAGGTGCCAGGTCGTGCTGAAAAATGAAATCTTCATCTCCATAAAGCATTTCAGCCGATGGAAGCATGAAGTGCTCCAAAATCTCCTGATAGCTAGCTGCATTGACCCTGCCCTTGATGAAACACAGTGGACCAACACCAGCAGCTGACATGGCACCCCACACCATCACTGACTGTGGGTACTTGACACTGGACTTCAGGCATTTTGGCATTTCCTTCTCCCCAGTCTTCCTCCAGACTCTGGCACCTTGATTTCCGAATGACATGCAAAATTTGCTTTCATCAGAAAAAAGTACTTGGGACCACTTAGCTGTTGCTAAGTGGTCCCAAGTACTTTTTTCCAGTGCTGTTTTCTGCTTTTCTGTTTTTTTCCAGTGCTGCTTCTCTGTAGCCCAGGTCAGGCGCTTCTGCCGCTGTTTATGGTTCAAAAGTGGCTTTACCTGGGGAATGCGGCACCTGTAGCCCATTTCCTGCACACGCCTGTGCACGGTGGCTCTGGATGTTTCCACACCAGACTCAGTCCACTGCTTCCTCAGGTTCCCCAAGGTCTGGAATCGGTCCTTCTCCACAATCTTCCTCAGGGTCCGGTCACCTCTTCTCGTTGTACAGCGTTTTCTGCCACATTGTTTCCTTCCAACAGACTTACCATTGAGGTGCCTTGATACAGCACTCTGGGAACAGCCTATTTGTTGAGAAATTTCTTTCTGGGTCTTACCCTCTTGCTTGAGGGTGTCAATGATGGCCTTCTTGACATCTGTCAGGTCGCTAGTCTTACCCATGATGGGGGTTTTGAGTAATGAACCAGGCAGGGAGTTTTTAAAAGCCTCAGGTATCTTTTGCATGTGTTTAGAGTTAATTAGTTGATTCAGAAGATTAGGGTAATAGGTCGTTTAGAGAACCTTTTCTTGATATGCTAATTTATTGAGACAGGTTTTTTGGGTTATCAGGAGTTGTAGGCCAAAATCATCAGTATTAAAACAATAAAAGAACTGACAAATTTCAGTTGGTGGATAATGAATCTATAATATATGAAAGTTTAATTGTAATCATTACATTATGGTAAATAATGAAATTTAACACTATATGCTAATTTTTTGAGAAGGACCTGTAATACCAAAGAATTTGTGTTTGCAATCATTTTCAGGAAGAAACTGAGTATTATCTGACAGAATTGCAGGGGTGTGAATACTTTTGGCCATGACTGTACATGAAGTGGGGAATAGCAAAATGGCTCTTGAAATTTAGGAAAAGTACACAAGATGTTTAGCAAAAAATTTGGCCAAATAGTGTGAGCCCATCAGCCATCATCATAATAGTGCCTGGTGCCTCTGAAATAACCAGCTCAGAGTTTTTGCACTGAGGTTTTACTGTGAATTTCATCAAATGCACTGAAAATCTGCAACGTCTAAACGTGTCCCAAAAAGTGCAAAAATCAGAGTTCTTAGACAAGTTTGTGTGACCGCCATATGACTCATTCACATGGCTGCGAAAAGTTGTATATCTGTCAAATACCAGGCTAGATCGATTTCCCAATGAAACAAGAGGCCAGTGACTCTGTATAGGGCCGAGCAGTGTCTTAAATTACAAAAAGTTTTAAAAAAAGTGGTCATAGAAAGCAATTATAAACATATAACTACATGGCCACTAAAGGCCCCCAAACACATTAGATACCCGTATATACTCGAGTATAAGCCGAGATTTTCAGCCCAAATTTTTGGGCTGAAAGTGCCCCCTCGGCTTATACTCGAGTCACGGTCTGTGGCAGGGTCGGCAGGTGAGGGTGAGAGGGCGCTGAGGCATACTCACCTAGTCCCGGCGATCCTGTCGCTCCCCCTCCCCGTCCCACGGTCTTCGGTGCCGCAGCTCTTCCCCTGAGCGGTCACGTGGGACCGCTCATTAGAGAAATGAATAGGCTGCTCCACCTCCCATAGGGGCGGAGCCGCATAATTCATTTCTCTAATCAGCGGTGCCGGTGACCGCTGATAGAGAAAGAGGCTGCGGCACCGAAGACAGGCAGGGGGAAGGAGCGGGACACCGGGAGCAGGTAAGTATGACATATTCACCTGTCCTCGTTCCACACGCCGGGCGCTGTCTCCATCTTCCCGGCGTCTCTCTGCACTGACTGTGCAGGCAGAGGGCGCGATGACGCATATAGTGTGCGCGCCGCCCTCTGCCTGATCAGTCAGTGCGGAGAGACGCCGGGAAGATGGCGCCGAGGAGCTGCAGGCAAGACAGGTGAGTATGTGTTTTATTATTTTTATTGCAGCAGCAACAGCTATGGGGCAATAATGTACGGTGCAGAGCACTATATGGCACAGCTATGGGGCAACGGTGCAGAGCACTATATGGCACAGCTATGGGGCAATAATGGACGGTGCAGAGCACTATATGGCACAGCTATGGGGCAATAATGGTGCAGAGCACTATATGGCACAGCTATGGGGCAATAATGGACGGTGCAGAGCACTATATGGCACAGCTATGGGGCAACGGTGCAGAGCACTATATGGCACAGCTATGGGGCAATAATGGACGGTGCAGAGCACTATATGGCACAGCTATGGGGCAATAATGGTGCAGAGCACTATATGGCACAGCTATGGGGCAATAATGGACGGTGCAGAGCACTATATGGCACAGCTATGGGGCAATAATGGTGCAGAGCACTATATGGCACAGCTATGGGGCAATAATGGTGCAGAGTACTATATGGCACAGCTATGGGGCAATAATGGACGGTGCAGAGCACTATATGGCACAGCTATGGGGCAATAATGGTGCAGAGCACTATATGGCACAGCTATGGGACAATAATGGTGCAGAGCACTATATGGCACAGCTATGGGGCAACGGTGCAGAGCACTATATGGCACAGCTATGGGGCAATAATGGACGGTGCAGAGCACTATATGGCACAGCTATGGGGCAATAATGGTGCAGAGCACTATATGGCACAGCTATGGGGCAATAATGGACGGTGCAGAGCACTATATGGCACAGCTATGGGGCAATAATGGTGCAGAGCACTATATGGCACAGCTATGGGGCAATAATGGTGCAGAGTACTATATGGCACAGCTATGGGGCAATAATGGACGGTGCAGAGCACTATATGGCACAGCTATGGGGCAATAATGGTGCAGAGCACTATATGGCACAGCTATGGGACAATAATGGTGCAGAGCACTATATGGCACAGCTATGGGACAATAATGGTGCAGAGCACTATATGGCACAGCTATGGGGCAATTATGAACGGTGCAGAGCACTATATGGCACAGCTATGGGGCAATAATGGTGCAGAGCACTATATGGCACAGCTATGGGACAATAATGGTGCAGAGCACTATATGGCACAGCTATGGGGCAATTATGAACGGTGCAGAGCACTATATGGCACAGCTATGGGGCAATAATGGTGCAGAGCACTATATGGCACAGCTATGGGGCAATAATGAACGGTATGGAGCATCTATTTTTATTTTTGAAATTCACCGGTAGCTGCTGCATTTTCCACCCTAGGCTTATACTCGAGTCAATAAGTTTTCCCAGTTTTTTGTGGCAAAATTAGGGGGGTCGGCTTATACTCGGGTCGGCTTATACTCGAGTATATACGGTAGCTAACTTCTGTACGCTAGCTCGGCTAACAGCAATCTCTCCCAGTGATGAAACTAGAGTCTGATGGGCCCCGATGCAAAATTTGGACCTGGACCCTCATCTGCATGTTGATCAGATGTATGGGCCCCTGTAGCGTTCTAGATCCTATAAAGAAATGTTTGTTTGCCACTCCTGTAATAATGTCTCCCTTCCCGGCTCCTTTCTGGAATAATCTTCCCAATCCTCAGCCCCTTCCAGTAATAATGCCTCTCATCCTGGGTCCTTCCAGTAATAATGCCCCCTATCCTGGGCTCCATACTATATAAATGTCTCCCATCCTGGACCCCTGCCTGGTATAATGTTCCCCATCAGGACCCCATTCCGTTTCTGGTATAGTGTTCCCTATCATGTAATAATGTCCACTATCCTGGGCCCTTTATATAATAATATCCCCCATCATGGGCCCCTCCCTATAATAATGTCCTCCATCCCGGGCAACCTCCAGTAATAATGGCCTCGTCCCATAATAATGTCCCCCATCCTGGGCCCCTTCCTATAATAATGTCCTCCATTCTGGGCAACTTCCAGTAATAATGGCCCCATCCTGGCCTCTTCCAGTAATAATGTCTCCTATCCTGGCCCCTACCAGTGATAATGTCCTCCATCCTGGGCAACTTAAAGTAATAATGGCCCCTTTCTGGTTTCTTCCAGTAATAATGTCTCTGTCCTGGCCTCTTCCAGTAATAGTGTCTTCCATCCTGGGCTCTTCTAGTAATAATGCTCCCTATCCTGAGCCTCATCCTATATCAATATTTACTGTCCTGGGCCCTTTATTGGTATAACGCCTCCCAATCTGGCCTCTTCCATTCTTATCCAACACATTTTAAAAAGAAGTAAATGAATATTCTTTCCTTTCTCCACTCCCATGACATGCGGCGTCCACCTCTGATGCCATGCGGTGTGCCAGCACAGGCAGCACATGACGTCACTCCCAAGCATCACTTGTCACGGGCAACCCTACATCTGCAACTGGCACCTGATTGGTTGGCAGCGGGTATTGTAGTACAGAGAGCCGCAATACATTTCAGCTGAATGTGCGTACCAAGACGCACATCCAGGTGAAATTGGTGCTGGCATCAGAGGGTTCTCATCCCACTTGGGACTGGTCATTACAACAAGACATGTGCACGATAACTGAAGATCGTCAACATCTCTCAATTCCAGATGCAGAAGTGAGTGATGTTGGACAAGCCCACAAAGAAGGCCATAGACATTACATATCTAATGTCCGATCATGATCTATATGGGTCTAGTGTTCACCTGACTACATGTCCTGGAGTAAAGAAGAATTGGAAATTTTGGATTTTAACATGCCTTAGCGTTTCTTTTTGTGGGAGATAAGTGGCTGCCATGGAGTGCGCATTCATGGTGGAGTCTGGGGAGATAGCCATTTAGCTGAACATACGTTTGGCCAGAATTGCAGATATGCATACTTTTTACCATCAGGTAGTGAAGCTATTAGGAATTTGTATCCCTCTGTAATGTGCAAAAATGATGGATTTTCCAGATGGTAACATTACACTTTTCAGGAGTTCAGAATGTCTTGAGTTGAATTAATAAAGTATTATTTTACCATTACGAGACACCCACTATAAATCAGAATTTTCTCTTTAACCTGTTCATTGTAAAGCTGAGGCCCGACTTACATGTAATAAATTACAGATTCCACTAGCAGCTAAGGATTTAGTAAAAAAAAAATGTATCTGGTAACATGCAGTGTAACATCTCAGGTATTCGAAACTGACCCCTCGGTGACTTTATTAAGGATGTGTTGCTATGGCAATGCTCAGAAAAACACTCATATTTTTTTTTGCATGTCCTTTATGCGATCCTTAAATTCATCCATACGATATGACATATTAGAAGGCTGGCCCGATTAACCTGTGATTTCAGGAGGTCTCTACTGCGTCACTTGAAAGATGTGCATCAACATTGAAAGAAAATAAGCAGTGTTGGAGAAAAAATGCTCCAATAGGTGCATGAATCAATGTATTTTTCTTTAAGGTATACAAATTTGTGCAGCATGGAGTTAAAGTGCCTTGCGAAAGTGTGATGTCCCAGGGTCCTGGTCGTCACAGTGGCATTGCTCTCCTCATGGGGAGAGTGATGTCACGCTTGGAAGCGATGAAGGATCTCTTTCACCAGGTAATCACATATACACAACACGTTCATACTCCAGGCCAGAAGAGGGGAGCTCTAAACATGGTTTAGGTTGAACTCCCCTCTAAATACATTCTGGTCTGGAGGGAAAGAGAATTTTTCAGTGAGTTCCTCTCAGAGAGACAGAGAGGAAGGAAGCAGAAAGATGTGCTAGAGAGAGAGATTGCCAGAAGGGAGCTTGTCGAGGAAACATCAACTAGGTGGAGCTGGTATGATAGGAGAACAGCTGAGCAGACGTGGGGGTCTGCAGCTCCTGGCGGAAAGAAGAGAGACTGAAGGGGCCATGTAGGCATAGTTGCTACAGCTCCTGGAGAAAGAGAACTGAGAAAGAAAATGAACAGCTTGTGGAAAGCGTGCAGGAGACAGAAGGAGCAGGAGAGTGACACCAGGGGAGCAGAGCATTAGCTACCTCCCTGGCTAGCGCAGATTCCGGTAGCAGGAAGACCGAGGCCGTGTCGGACTCTGAGGGGCATAGCTGAAACTGGCAGGACAGCTGAACTTCAAGTTAGCTGTCCGCCTTTACACCCAGGAGACACAGTGATATATAAGGCCCGGGTCGAGATAGAGACCCTGTAAAAAGACCTGCTTCACCTGTCATACGGATTGTGTCCTAACCTATATGGGGGACAGAGAAGAACTGTGAGGACCTTGTCAGAAGCCATAGTAGTAAGGGACTACAACACCACCACGCTTTGACGAAGGCTTTCATCTCCATCTGGTAAAGGGGACTCTGGAATCACTTCCAAGCCTGCCGGACCTGCCTGTCCTGTGATCTGGTGCTCTGGACTGCGGTTGCCTGAAACTACAGTAAACCAGGTAAAAGACTGCAAACCTGTGTCCTCGTTCTTTACTGCACCTTGCACCATCTTCACCTATACACCGGGAGCCCTGGGGACCTACTTCACCTGTGGGAAGTTATACCATCTAGCTGCCATACCATCACTCCAGAGGACCCCTTTAAGCAGCGTTGGTCCCTACTGACCGAATACCACAGGTGGCGTCACAAACATAAACTTCAACCAATATTCCATTTACTTGGGCGCCCAGGGCCACGGACCGGGTCGCCGCCATGACACATCCCCCTGTGAACACCGTACCCGGTACCGAGTAACCCCACAGCCCTGGTGGGCGTTCCAAAAGTATTCGGCCCTCTGGAACTTTTCAACCTTTTTCCACATATCATGCTTCAAACATAAAGATACCAAATGTTAATTTTTGGTGAAGAATCAACAACAAGTGGAACACAATTGTGAAGTTGAACGAAATTTATTGGTTACCGTATATACTCGAGTATAAGCCGAGATTTTCAGCCCAAATTTTTGGGCTGAAAGTGCCCCTCTCGGCTTATACTCGAGTCATGATCGGTGGTGGGGTCGGCGGGTGAGCACTGTCATATACTCACCTAGTTCCGGCGTTCCTGTCGCTCCCCCTGCCTGTCACACGGTCTTCGGTGCTGCAGCCTCTTCCCCTGAGCGGTCACGTGGGACCGCTCATTAGAGAAATGAATAGGCTGCTCCACCTCCCATAGGGGCGGAGCCGCCTATTCATTTCTCTAATCAGCGGTGCCGGTGACCGCTGATAGAGGAAGAGGCTGCGGCACCGAAGACTGGCAGGGGGAAGGAGCGGGACGCCGGGAGCAGGTAAGTATCGCATAGTCACCTGTCCTCGTTCCACTCGCCGGGCGCTGTCTCCATCTTCCTGGCATCTCTCCGCTCTGACTGTTCAGGCAGAGGGCGCGATGACGCATATAGTGTGCGCGCCGCCCTCTGCCTGATCAGTCAGTGCGGAGAGACGCCGGGAAGATGGCGCCGAGGAGCTGCAAGCAAGAGAGGTGAGTATGTGTTTTATTATTTTATTGCAGCAGCAGCACAGCTATGGGGCAATAATGGTGCAGAGCACTATATGACACAGCTATGGGGCAATAACGGTGCAGAGCACTGTATGGCACAGCTATGGGGCAATAATGGTGCAGAGCACTATATGGCACAGCTATGGGGCAATAATGGTGCAGAGCACTATATGGCACAGCTATGGGGCAATAACGGTGCAGAGCACTGTATGGCACAGCTATGGGGCAATAATGGTGCAGAGCACTATATGGCGCAGCTATGGGGCAATAACGGTGCAGAGCACTATATGGCACAGCTATGGGGCAATAATGGTGCAGAGCACTATATGGCACAGCTATGGGGCAACGGTGCAGAGCACTATATGGCACAGCTATGGGGCAATAACGGTGCAGAGCACTATATGGCACAGCTATGGGGCAACGGTGCAGAGCACTATATGGCACAGCTATGGGGCAACGGTGCAGAGCACTATATATATGGCACAGCTATGGGGCAACGGTGCAGAGCACTATATGGCACAGCTATGGGGCAACGGTGCAGAGCACTATATGGCACAGCTATGGGGCAACGGTGCAGAGCACTATATGGCACAGCTATGGGGCAATGGTGCAGAGCACTATATGGCACAGCTATGGGGCAATGGTGCAGAGCACTATATGGCACAGCTATGGGACAATAACGGTGCAGAGCACTATATGGCACAGCTATGGGGCAATGGTGCAGAGCACTATATGGCACAGCTATGGGGCAACGGTGCAGAGCACTATATGGCACAACTATGGGGCAATGGTGCAGAGCACTATATGGCACAGCTATGGGGCAATGGTGCAGAGCACTATATGGCACAGCTATGGGGCAACGGTGCAGAGCATTATATATATGGCACAGCTATGGGGCAACGGTGCAGAGCACTATATACAAGGCACAGCTTTATGTGGAGTATCTATGGGGCAACGGTGCAGAGCATTGTATATATGGCACAGCTTTATGTGGAGCATCTATGGGGCCATAATGAACGGTGCAGAGCATTATATGTGGCACAGCTTTATGTGGAGCATCTATGGGGCCATAATGAACGGTATGGAGTATCTATTTTTAATTTTGAAATTCACCGGTACCTGCTGCATTTTCCACCCTAGGCTTATACTCGAGTCAATAAGTTTTCCCAGTTTTTTGTGACAAAATTAGAGGGGTCGGCTTATACTCGGGTCGGCTTATACTCGAGTATATACGGTATTTTAAATTTTTGTGGAAATTCAAAAACTGAAAGTGGGGCATGAAATATTATTCGGCCCCTTTACTTTCAGTGCAGCAAACTCACTCCAGAAGTTCACTATGGATCTCAGATTGATCCAATGTTGTCCTAAATGCCTAATGATGATAAATATAATCCACCTGTGTGTAATCAAGTCTCCATATAAAGAAACTTTAAACATCCCAAGGAGCACTGTGCAATCGATCATATTGAAATGGAAGGAGTATCATACCACTGCAAATCTACCAAGACCCGGCTGTCCCTCTAAACTTTCATCTTAAACAAGGAGAAGACTGATCTGAGATGCAGCCAAGAGGCCCATGATCACTCTGGATGAACTGAGGAGATCTACAGCTGAGGTAGGACAACGATCAGTCGTACACTGCACAAATCTGGCCTTTATGGAAGAGTGGCAAGAAGAAAGCCATTTTTCAAAGATATCCATAAAAAGTGTTGTTTAAAGTTTGCAACCAGCCCCCTGAGAGACACACCAAACATGTGGAAGAAGGTGCTCTGGTCAGATGAAACCAAAATCGAACTTTTTGGCAACAATGCCAAACAATATGTTTAGCGTAAAGGCAACACAGCTCGTCACCCTGAACACACCATCCCCACTGTCAAACATGGTGGTGGTAGCATCATGGTTTGGGCCTGCTTTTCTTCAGCAGGGACAGGGGAAGATGGTTAAAATTGATGGGAAGATGGATGGAGCCAAATACAGGACCATTATTGAAGAAAACCTGTTGGAGTCTGCAAAAGACCTGAGACTGGGATGGAGATTTGTCTTCCAACAAGACAATGATCCCAAACATAAAGCAAAATCTACAATGGAATGTTTCACAAATAAACGTATCCAGGTGTTAGAATGGCCAAGTCAAAGTCCAGACCTCAATCCAATCGAGAATCTGTGGAAAGAGCTGAAAACTGCTGTTCACAAACATTCTCCATCAAACCTCACTGCGGTCGAGCTGCCAAGGAACAGTGGGCAAGAATTTTAGTCTCTCAAAGTACAAAACTGATAGAGACATACCCCAAGCGACTTGCAGCTGTAATCGCAGCAAAAGGTGGCGCAACAAAGTATTAAGTTAAAGGAGCCGAATAATATTACACGCCCCACTTTTCAGTTTTTGAATTTCCACAGGAATTTAAAATAACCAATAAATTTCATTCAACTTCACAATTGTGTTCCACTTGTTGATTCTTCACCAAAAATTTACATTTGGTATCTTTATGTTTGAAGCATGATATGTGGGAATGGTTGAAAAGTTCCAGGGAGCCGAATACTTTCACAAGGCACTGTACCTGTGGTTTACTGCCTAAACATTTATCCAGAACATAGAGGTTAAGTACATGATCAGGAGAACCAGTTGGAGCAAGTTTCGTGCATAGAGTTGCTGCAAATTGTTTTGCAATGTCTGGTCCATCCAGTAATCTGTGGACGCTAGACGGGAGCCCTGAGAACTGCCTCCTATACAGGGCCATATTTAGAGTTTATGCTGCCCTAGGCACTTTTAGTGCTGCCTCCCCCTTTGGTGAGTATGGCACTATCGGCAGTGACTTTGGGAAAAATCGCTGATGTGAAAGTAGCCTTTTGCAGCAGATTCAGCAGTTTTTCCGCATCTGCCGCGTAACAGATCACTTACGGCAACACTGCGTTCGGCCTCATTCATTCCCTATGGGATTTGTGGACATTTGCATCACTTGCCGCAATCTGGCAAATGTGGTATCATACCTTCCAACTTTTGAAGAAAGGAGAGAGGGACAAAGTTTAGGCCATGCCTCTGACCACACCCATTTCACAACTAGTCACACCCATATCTATGCCCCAACCACACCCATTTAGTACTGCTGATCACACTGTTTCATAAACAATAATTATAAACAAAAAATATGGCCACACAGTGCTCCATACTGTATAATGACCCCACATGATGCTCAATACTGTATAACGGCCCCACATGATGCTACGTACAGTATAATGGCCACACAGTGCTATATACTGTATAATGGCCACACACTGCTCCATACTGTATAATGGCCACACATGATGCTCCATACTGTATAATGGCCACACAGTGCACCATACTGTATAATGATCACACAGTGCTCCATACTGTATAATGACCACACAGTGCTCTATACTGTATAATGGCCACACATGATGCTCCATACTGTATAATGGCCACACATGATGCTCCATACTGTATAATGGCCACACATGATGCTCAATACTGTATAATGGCCACACAGTGCTCTATACTGTATAATGGCCACACATGATACTCCATACTGTATAATGGCCACACATGATGCTCAATACTGTATAATGGCCACACAGTGCTCTATACTGTATAATGGCCACACATGATGCTCCATACTGTATAATGGCCACACAGTGCACCATACTGTATAATGATCTCACAGTGCTCCATACTGTATAATGACTACACAGTGCTCTATACTGTATAATGGCCACACATGATGCTCCATACTGTATAATGGCCACACAGTGCTCTATACTGTATAATGGCCACACATGATGCTCCATACTGTATAATGGCCACACAGTGCACCCTACTGTATAATGATCTCACAGTGCTCCATACTGTATAATGACCACACAGTGCTCTATACTGTATAATGGCCACACATGATGCTCAATACTGTATAATGGCCACACAGTGCTCTATACTGTATAATGGCCACACATGATACTCCATACTGTATAATGGCCACACATGATGCTCAATACTGTATAATGGCCACACAGTGCTCTATACTGTATAATGGCCACACATGATGCTCCATACTGTATAATGGCCACACAGTGCACCATACTGTATAATGATCTCACAGTGCTCCATACTGTATAATTACCACAAAGTGCTCTATACTGTATAATGGCCACACATGATGCTCCATACTGTATAATGGCCACACAGTGCTCTATACCATATAACGGCCACACATGATGTTCAATACTGTATAATGGCCACACATGATGCTCCATACTGTATAATGCCCCCCCTCCCATCTTGTATGCATGGCTTATCTCCCCCCATCCTGTATGCATGGCTCATCTCCCCCCTCCCATCCTGTATGCATGGCTCATCTCATCCCCCCTCCTATCCTGTATGCATGGCTCATCTCCCCCCTCCCATCCTGTATGCATGGCTCATTTCACCCCCCCTCCCATCCTGTATGTGTGGCTCTGCTCCCCCCTCCTCCCATCTTTGTATGCATTGCTCCGTCCCCCCCTCCCATCCTTGTATGCGTGGCTCCCCTGTCCTCCTTCTCTTCCCTGGCCCCTCATACACACCCTCCTCACAGCGCGCTGAACGGACTCTTCCTCCTGCACCTCTGTCCTGACTCCCAGTGCCGAAGCTGTATGCATTGCTCTGCTCCCCCTCCTCCTATCCTTGTATGCGTGGCTCTGCTCCCCCCTCCTCCCATCTTTGTGTGCGTGGCTCTGCTCCCCCTCTTCCCATCCTTGTATGGGTGGCTCTGCTTCCCCCTCCCATCCTTGTATGTGTGGCTCCGTTCCCCCCTCTTCCCATCCTTATATGCGTGGCTCTGCTCCCCCTCCTCCCATCTTTGTATGCGTGGCTCTGCTCCCCCTCTTCCCATCCTTGTATGCGTGGCTCTGCTCCCCCCTCCCATCATTGTATGCGTGGCTCTGCTCCCCCCTCCCATCCTTGTATGCGTGGCTCTGCTCCCCCTCCCATCCTTGTATGCGTGGCTCCATTCCCCCCTCCCCATCTCCCATCCTTGTATGCGTGGCTCTGTTCCCCCCACCTCCTCCCATCCTTGTATACGTGGCTTCATTCCCCCCACTTCCTCCCATCCTTGTATGCCTTGCTCCGTCCCCCCCTCCCATCCTTGTATGCGTGGCTCCCCTGTCCTCCTTCTCTTCCCTGGCCCCTCATACACACCCTCCTCACAGCGCGCTGAACGGACTCTTCCTCCTGCACCTCTGTCCTGACTCCCAGTGCCGAAGCTTCTTCCTGTGTGAGCGGTCACATGGTACCGCTCATTAAGGTCATGAATATGTGTCCATATTCATCACCTTAATGAGCGGTACCACGTGACCGCTGTGAGCACAGGACTTGCTGCTGGCGCTGAGACCAGGCACCGCTGGAGGAGGGTGAGTCTATTGTCTTCAAGGAGGTGGGGAGGTGGTGGGTGGGGAGGGTTGAGGGGGGAGGGTTAAAGGGGGGGTGGGTGGTTTTACTCCAGCCTTAAAAAAAACCTTGCTCAGGTGCCGCCCCCGCATCCTGGGGCCCTAGGCACGTGCCCTCACATGCCTAGTGGGAAATATGGCCCTGCTCCTATATCTGAGCATCCGCGGCTCTTGTTTTGATTAGCCAGCTTGGTGCAACGTCATCCTTTTGGAGTTACACACTTGACGTCGCATCAGGAAGGGCTTTGGATGTCAGCAGATAAGAGGCAGTTCTCACAGCTCAAGTCCTGCGGCCACAGATTAACCGGGTCCTGAAAATTGAATTGCACCTTCTAGCCGTCTATGCACGTTACCTGTGGATAGGTGATTTTTTTAGTGGGCCAACTCTTTTCTCTCCATTGCCATGTGAAGGAAAGTGACATACCAGCTCTGGCTTGTCAAGGTAAGGAGGCTTATTTGCCATGCAATGCTCCTCTGGGAAATTTTATATTAAACCTCCTTACCTTGACAAGCCAGAGCTGGTATGTCACTCTCCACAAGGAGAAGCCTTACCTCTTAGACCCCAGTCCAGAGCCTCTCACCTAGCCAAATCAGATCTCATACTTTGCTCTGACGAGGGCCAATAGCCCGAAACACCATGTCTGCAAATTGAGATTCTGATTTGGCTTTTATCCTAAGTCATATTGAAAGACTCATTAAAGGGTTGATTGTGACTTATAGGATGGCTACTTCCAACAGGTGGTGCCATAGAGATGGTCAAGTCCTCTTTGTCTCTGAAGAGGTAATTTGCATGTGAAGGAAAGCAGGGAAATTGGAGGTGCTAAATGATGATTGGGAGCCCCATCAATCACAAGAATTTGCTCCAGACTTCCCTTTGAAAAGGGAGGAGTATTTAGCATGTGCGACAACTGTTCCATTCATAGGGGTGGTGTTTGCGCATGCTCACTAAAGCTCCAGTTCCATTTACACGGGATCTTTGAGCTCCATGTTCTCAGGATCCTGGGAGTCACAGCAGTCAGACTATCAGGGTTTATACAATTATCATTTATCCTTAGAATAGATGAGAATTGTTGTTTATTAGTGATGAGTGAGCATGCTTATGTGTCTTCAGCATGCTGAAATACTATGTTGGAGTCCCCGCGGCTGCATGTCTAAAGGCTGTTCGACAGCTCAACACATGCAGGGATTACCTGTTTATTAGCATGTGTTGTGGCTGTCGAGCTGCCGCGAGACATCCAGCCATGGGGGCTCGAACATATTATTCGAGCATGTCGAAGATACTCTATTAACACACAAGCAGACTTGCTCATCACTATCATTTATCATAAAATTTGGATAAATAGATGGAGACACTCTAATACTATCATAAACTCCTATAAAAGCAAATATACAAATACACATAGTCAATGTAGAAAGTCTCACAATAATTACCCACACCAACGCACTTATAAACTCCCCTTTAAAATTTTTGGATTTCCCCTGTACTTGCTTCTATTACCCTTTACAAGCAGGTGAGAGTTAGGCTGCCGTCACACTAGCAGTATTTGGTCAATATTTTACATCAGTATTTGTAAGCCAAAACCAGGAGTGGAACAAACAGAGGAAAAGTATAATAAAAACATATGCACCACTTCTGCATTTATCACCCACTATTGGTTTTGGCTTACAAAATACTGATGTAAAATACTGACCAAATACTGCTAGTAGATAAATCACTGTATGCCCTTGAGGGTCATCCGGTGAGCAGAGTAGCCATGGTGCTTCTTGTCACCATATTGTAAGGGTATCTCCCCTCTCTCCAACCAGACAAGTGGTATATGCAATGTCTGACGCTATTGAGTATAACTCTGTATATAGTCCATGAGCCGGGCCAGATATCGGTACCACCCGGAGTGACTAATTTTCTTTGGTATTTTTAGGTAGATGCATGTCTGTAGTTTATTTTTTGATATGATAGCCCTTACATATACGTAGCTTATTAACCCCTTCAGCCCTAGGCCTATTTGTACCCAAGTGCCTAAGCCAATCTGACCTGTGCCACTTCATGGGCTAATAACTTTGGAACGCTTTCACCTATCCAAGCCATTCTGAGATTGTTTTCTCGTGACATATTGTACTTCACGTCAGTGCTAAATGGGAGTCAATATATTTTACCTTTCTATATAAAAAAATGCTAAATATTCGGAAATTTTGGAAAAATCGGCAATTTTTTAACTTTGAAATTCTCTGCTTTTTACAAAAATACTGATACCCCCCATAATAGTTATTAATTTACACTCCCCACATGTTTACTTCATATTGGCATCATTTTGAAAATGAAACCTTATTGTTTTACGACGTAATAGGGCTTATAGTTTTATGCGCAATTTTTCACATTTACAGCAAAACCCACTTTTCAAAGGACCAAGTCACTTCTGAAGTCACTTTAAGGGGCTTACATAACAGAAACCACCCATAAATTACCCCATTTTGCAAACTACACCCCTCAAGCTGTTCAAAACTCATTTTTAAAAACTGTTAACCCTTTAGGTGTTCCACAGGAATTTTAGCAGAATGAAGGCGAAATTTCAAAATTTCATTTTTTTTCCAGATATTACATTGTAATCCAATTTTACCTGCAACCTAGCAAGGGTTAACGGCAAACCCAAACTTGGTTACCCTAATTCTGCAGTTTATAGAAACACCCCACATGTACTCGTAAATAGTCTAAAGTGGACTATTCTTTTAAGTACATAAACACTTTATGGCACTCAGTTTCTAATGCTAGCTATGAGATAAAGTAGGTCAAGTCAGCCAAGATTAAGAGGATCCACCAACTGTCCCAGATTTGGGTGTAAAGGAGGGGAAATCAAACATATTGAAATCCATTCTTTGTGTTTATGTGGGGGCCTTATACTGTAATTTTTATTTTTTTTTAAGGAGGAAGCATAAGCAAAAAGATGTCACTTCTGGCTCTCATACCGCCTATACGTTACATCTACGTAACAAAGAATATTCCTTTAAAAAATAGCTTTCTCTCTTTTGGCTACGTTTCTGACTAAAAGCTGCTTCAAACATCCATGGAAATCGGTTCAAGCATGGACAGCAATGCATGGTCTCCTGACCCGAATGCAACAGCTTCATATATAAGTGTGAACAGGTGCTGAACCTAGAGTCACCAACTCATATGCTCGCAAACAAAAAGGCAGAACACTGCAGCACCATAGCATGCAAATATGAAATATGAAAATTGAATTGCATTACTGCATTAGAAATATGAAAAGTATAAAAAAATATATAAAAAATGAAATATGAAAAAATTGAGAAAGTTTAGATCATAAATTGGCCAATTCATGTGTACCTGGAAGCCACAATAAGGCATTTCTCGTTTCCAGGACCTAGCAATGCCTTTCCTCACTTAGAATAAAGTCTTCATCTGTATGGGAACATAAATCCTCTGTTATATTAAAATCTATATCTCTGTGGAGGGGTAGTGGTCCTGCTGGGATTAAAAACACCTGTAGCTTAAATTCAGAGTGCTCAGTCAGAAGGCTAATGAATAGGGTTGAGCGAAACGGGTCGATCATTTTCAAAAGTCGCCGACTTTTGGCTAAGTCGGCGTCTCATGAAACCCGATCCGACCCCTGTGCTTGTCGGCCATGCGGTACGCGACTTTCGCGCCAAAGTCGCGTTTCAATGACGCGAAAAGCGCCATTTCTCAGCCAATGAAGGTGAACGCAGAGTGTGGGCAGCGTGATGACATAGATCCTGGTCCCCACCATCTTAGAGAAGGGCATTGCAGTGATTGGCTTGCTGTCTGCGGCGTCACAGGGGCTATAAAGGGGCGTTCCCGCCGACCGCCATCTTACTGCTGCTGATCTGAGCTTAGGGACAGGTTGCTGCCGCTTCGTCAGAAGCAGGGAGAGCGTTAGGCAGGGTCCACTAACCACCAAACCGCTTGTGCTGCAGCGATTTCCACTGTCCAACACCACCTTCGGTGTGCAGGGACTGTGGAAGCTATTTTTTTTTTTTTTTTTCCCCTCAGCGCTGTAGCTCATTGGGCTGCCCTAGAAGGCTCCGTGATAGCTGTATTGCTGTGTGTACGCCACTGTGGAAACCAACTGCTTTTTTCAAAGCACATATCCTCTTGTTCCTTCCTTTCTGCACAGCTATCTTTTTTGTTTGTCCACACTTTTTATTTAATTTGTGCATCAGTCCACTCCTATTGCTGCCTGCCATACCTGGCTTACATTACTGCAGGGAGATAGTAATTGTAGGACAGTCCCTGTTTTTTTTTTGTTTTTTTTGTGGGAGATTAAGATTGGCATTTCTGCTACAGTGCCATCCCTGTGTGTGCCATCTCTCACTGAGTGGGCCATAGAAAGCCTATTTATTTTTTCCGTGATTTGTGTTCTAAATTCTACCTCAACACAAAAACACTACATCAATCAGTGGGAGAAAAATATTGGCCTCAGTCAGGGCTTGTGTGCCACTGCTGTGTGTGCTATCTCTCATTCAGTGGGCTATAGCAAGCCTATTTTTTTTTTATTTTTTTTTTATATTATTTGGTTTCTAAAGTCTCCCTGAAAAAATAAATAAATAAATAAAAAAACAGTGGGAGAGTAATATTGCCCTTTCAGCTTGTGTGCCAGTCTTGACTCCTGGGTGTGCCACCTCTCTCTCTCATTCAGTGGGCCATAGAAAGCCTATTTATTTTTTTTTTAAATATTATTGGGTTTCTAAAGTCTCCCTTAAAAAACAAAAAATACATAAAAAAACAGTGGGAGAGTAATATTGCCCTTTCAGCTTGTGTGCCAGGCTTGACTCCTGGGTGTGCCACCTCTCTCCCTCTCATTCAGTGGGCCATAGAAAGCCTATTTATTTTTTTTTAAAAATATTATTGGGTTTCTAAAGTCTCCCTTAAAAAACAAAACATACATAAAAAAACAGTGGGAGAGTAATATTGCCCTTTCAGCTTGTGTGCCAGTCTTGACTCCTGGGTGTGCCACCTCTCTCCCTCTCATTCAGTGGGCCATAGAAAGCCTATTTATTTTTTTTAAAAAATATTATTGGGTTTCTAAAGTCTCCCTTAAAAAACAAAAAATACATAAAAAAACAGTGGGAGAGTAATATTGCCCTTTCAGCTTGTGTGCCAGTCTTGACTCCTGGGTGTGCCACCTCTCTCCCTCTCATTCAGTGGGCCATAGAAAGCCTATTTATTTTTTTTTTTAAATATTATTGGGTTTCTAAAGTCTCCCTTAAAAAACAAAAAATACATAAAAAAACAGTGGGAGAGTAATATTGCCCTTTCAGCTTGTGTGCCAGTCTTGACTCCTGGGTGTGCCACCTCTCTCCCTCTCATTCAGTGGGCCATAGAAAGCCTATTTATTTTTTTTTTTAAATATTATTGGGTTTCTAAAGTCTCCCTTAAAAAACAAAAAATACATAAAAAAACAGTGGGAGAGTAATATTGCCCTTTCAGCTTGTGTGCCAGTCTTGACTCCTGGGTGTGCCACCTCTCTCTCATTCAGTGGGCCATAGAAAGCATTTTTATTTTTTTTTTCCTTGATTTGTGTTCTAAAATCTACCTCAACACAAAAACACTACATCAATCAGTGGGAGAAAAATATTGGCCTCAGTCAGGGCTTGTGTGCCACTGCTGTGTGTGCTATCTCTCATTCAGTGGGCTATAGAAAGCCTATTTTTTTTTTTTATTTTTTTTAATATTATTTGGTTTCTAAAGTCTCCCTGAAAAAAAAAAAAATACCTAAAAAAAAAAAACAGTGGGAGAGTAATATTGCCCTTTCAGCTTGTGTGCCAGTCTTGACTCCTGGGTGTGCCACCTCTCTCCCTCTCATTCAGTGGGCCATAGAAAGCCTATTTATTTATTTTTTTAAATATTATTGGGTTTCTAAAGTCTCCCTTAAAAAACAAAAAATACATAAAAAAACAGTGGGAGAGTAATATTGCCCTTTCAGCTTGTGTGCCAGGCTTGACTCCTGGGTGTGCCACCTCTCTCCCTCTCATTCAGTGGGCCATAGAAAGCCTATTTATTTTTTTTAAAAAATATTATTGGGTTTCTAAAGTCTCCCTTAAAAAACAAAAAATACATAAAAAAACAGTGGGAGAGTAATATTGCCCTTTCAGCTTGTGTGCCAGTCTTGACTCCTGGGTGTGCCACCTCTCTCTCATTCATTGGGCCATAGAAAGCATTTTTTTTTTTCCTTGATTTGTGTTCTAAAATCTACCTCAACACAAAAACACTACATCAATCAGTGGGAGAAAAATATTGGCCTCAGTCAGGGCTTGTGTGCCACTGCTGTGTGTGCTATCTCTCATTCAGTGGGCTATAGAAAGCCTATTTATTTATTTATTTTTTTTCTTATTATTTGGTTTCTAAAGTCTCCCTGAAAAAAAAAAAAAAAAAACCTAAAAAAACAGTGGGAGAGTAATATTGCCCTTTCAGCTTGTGTGCCAGTCTTGACTCCTGGGTGTGCCACCTCTCTCCCTCTCATTCAGTGGGCCATAGAAAGCCTATTTATTTATTTTTTTAAATATTATTGGGTTTCTAAAGTCTCCCTTAAAAAACAAAAAATACATAAAAAAACAGTGGGAGAGTAATATTGCCCTTTCAGCTTGTGTGCCAGTCTTGACTCCTGGGTGTGCCACCTCTCTCCCTCTCATTCAGTGGGCCATAGAAAGCCTATTTATTTATTTTTTTTAATATTATTGGGTTTCTAAAGTCTCCCTTAAAAAACAAAAAATACATAAAAAAACAGTGGGAGAGTAATATTGCCCTTTCAGCTTGTGTGCCAGGCTTGACTCCTGGGTGTGCCACCTCTCTCCCTCTCATTCAGTGGGCCATAGAAAGCCTATTTATTTTTTTTTTTTAATATTATTGGGTTTCTAAAGTCTCCCTTAAAAAACAAAAAATACATAAAAAAACAGTGGGAGAGTAATATTGCCCTTTCAGCTTGTGTGCCAGTCTTGACTCCTGGGTGTGCCACCTCTCTCCCTCTCATTCAGTGGGCCATAGAAAGCCTATTTATTTATTTTTTTAAATATTATTGGGTTTCTAAAGTCTCCCTTAAAAAACAAAAAATACATAAAAAAACAGTGGGAGAGTAATATTGCCCTTTCAGCTTGTGTGCCAGTCTTGACTCCTGGGTGTGCCACCTCTCTCTCATTCAGTGGGCCATAGAAAGCATTTTTTTTTTTTTTCCTTGATTTGTGTTCTAAAATCTACCTCAACACAAAAACACTACATCAATCAGTGGGAGAAAAATATTGGCCTCAGTCAGGGCTTGTGTGTCACTGCTGTGTGTGCTATCTCTCATTCAGTGGGCTATAGAAAGCCTATTTATTTATTTATTTTTTTTCTTATTATTTGGTTTCTAAAGTCTCCCTGAAAAAAAAAAAAAAAACATAAAAAAACAGTGGGAGAGTAATATTGCCCTTTCAGCTTGTGTGCCAGTCTTGACTCCTGGGTGTGCCACCTCTCTCTCTCATTCAGTGGGCTATAGAAAGCCTATTTTTTTTTTTTTTTTTTTTTTTATATTATTTGGTTTCTAAAGTCTCCCTGAAATAAAAAAAAAACTTAAAAAAACAGTGGGAGAGTAATATTGCCCTTTCAGCTTGTGCGCCAGTCTTGACTCCTGGGTGTGCCACCTCTCTCTCTCTAATTGTGGGCCATAGAAAGCCTTTTTTTTTTTTTTTTTTTTTTTTTAATATTATTTGGTTTCTAAAGTCTCCCTGAGAAAAAAAAAAAATAAATTAGGTGGGAGATTAATATTGACATTAGTGCTTGAGTGACAGTCCTGCGTGTGTGTCATCTCTGTGATTTTGTGCCACAGAAAACAGAGTGTGTAACATTGTGCCTGATTTTCCTTGTGGTCTCACCAACCTGTTAAGGGATATTGAAATCATACTGAAGTTATAGCTCACCGTGTAAGTTGTTTGACAGCAACAAATAAAGTTACTTTGGTTAAGATTTTAAAACAATGAGGAAGTCTGGTGCAAGAGGTCGTCGTGGGCGTTCATTGTCAGCTGGTAATGATGGTAGTGGTAGTGGAGCATCAGGTGGTCGTGGGGATAAAAATATTCCACCTAAGTCTGGAGCTGTGGAGCCAGTTTCGTCGTCAGGCTACACAAGGCCTCGAACGCTCTCTTTTCTGGGAGTAGGAAAACCGCTTTTAAAGGCGGAGCAGCAACAGCAAGTTTTGGCTTACATTGCAGACTCAGCCTCTAGCTCTTTTGCCTCCTCTTCCGAAACTGGTAAATGTAAAAGCAGCGCGTCGCTTGTGGATGTTCACGGTCAGGGACAAGTCGCTTCCTTGTCCTCCTCAGCAAAAACTACAACAAGAGAGAAGGATGCAGCAGGCGACACAACGGGTCACTCCATGGAGCTCTTTACACATACCGTCCCTGGCTTAGAAAGTGAAACATTTAACAGGCCATGCCCATTACAAGTATATTCTGACATGGAGTGCACTGATGCACAGCCACAGCCAGAGTACTATGCTGCTCCTTTGACTCAGACCACCACATTGCCCTCTCAGGGTACAGATCCACAATCAGACCCTGATGAGACTATGTTGCCCCGCCACGAACGCTATACCACCGACCGACACAGTGACACAGACGAAGTTGCACACGAGCTCGAAGAGGAGGTAATAGATGACCCAGTTATTGACCCCGATTGGCAGCCATTGGGGGAACAGGGTGCAGGCGGCAGTAGTTCAGAAGCGGAGGTGGAGGAGGGGCCGCAGCAGGCATCAACATCGCAACAGGTTCCATCTGCCGGGCCCGTATCTGGCCCAAAACGCGTGTCAAAGCCAAAACCTGTTGGAGCACAGCGTTGCCATCCGGTTAAAGCTCAGTCTGCAATCCCTGAAAAGGGATCCGAGTCTAGGAAGAGTGCAGTCTGGCATTTTTTTAAACAACATCCAACTGATCAGCGCAAAGTCATCTGTCAAAAATGTTCAACTAGCTTAAGCAGAGGTCAGAATCTGAAAAGTCTAAATACTAGTTGCATGCATAGACACTTAACCACCATGCATTTTCAAGCCTGGACTAACTACCAAACGTCCCTCAAGGTTGTAGCACCCTCGGCCAATGAAGCTAGTCAGCAACGCAACATCCCTTCCGTCACTGTAAGGCCACCATTTTCCGCACCACCGGCAGTATCTGTGCAGGTTTCTTTGCCAGCCAAAAGCAGTCAGGGTCAGGGAATCACCAGTTTTGTAGGAGGAAATATTGCATCTAGGGCACCGGCGGAAACAATACCGTCTCCAACCGTCTCTCAGTCTGCCATGTACACCGGCACACCCGAAAGTTCCACGATCTCCAGCTCTCCAGTCCAGCTCACCCTACATGAGACTCTGGTTAGAAAAAGGAAGTACTTATCCTCGCATCCGCGTACACAGTGTTTTAACGCCCACATAGCTAGACTAATCTCGTTAGAGATGATGCCCTACCGGTTAGTTGAAAGCGAAGCTTTCAAAGCCCTGATGGAGTACGCTGAACCACGATACGAGCTACCCAGTCGACACTTTTTTTCCAGAAAAGCCATCCCAGCCCTGCACCAGCATGTTAAACAGCGCATCGTCCATGCACTCAGGCAATCTGTGAGTACAAAGGTGCACCTGACTACAGATGCATGGACCAGTAGGCATGGCCAGGGACGTTATGTGTCCATCACGGCACACTGGGTGAATGTGGTGGATGCAGGGTCCACAGGCGACATCAATTTAGGGACAGTTGTGCCTAGCCCACGGTCTAGGAAACAGTTGGCTGTAGGCGTTCGCACCCCCTCCTCCTCCTCCTCCTCGTCCTCCTGCAGAAGCTACAGCTCTTCCACAGAACGCAGTCTGCCAACCACTCCATCGGCAGATGACACTGTTGCACACCAGTTGTCCCATTATGGGCCAGCTACTGCCAAGCGTCAGCAGGCTGTATTGGCTATGAAGTGCTTGGGCGACAACAGACACACCGCGGAAGTTCTGTCCGAGTTCTTGCAACAAGAAACGCAGTCGTGGCTGGGCACAGTAGATCTTGAGGCAGGCAAGGTAGTGAGTGATAACGGAAGGAATTTCATGGCTGCCATCTCCCTTTCCCAACTGAAACACATTCCTTGCCTGGCTCACACCTTAAACCTGGTGGTGCAGTGCTTATTGAAAACTTATCCTGGGTTCTCCGACCTGCTCCTCAAAGTGCGTGCACTTTGCTCACATATCCGATGTTTGCCTGTACACGCCAGCCGTATGCAGACCTATCAGCGGTCTTTGAACCTTCCCCAGCATCGCCTAATCATAGACGTTGCAACAAGGTGGAACTCAACACTGCACATGCTTCAGAGACTGTGCGAACAGAGGCGTGCTGTTATTTATTTGTGGGAGGATACACGGGCAGGCAGTAGGATGGCAGACATGGAGTTGTCAGGTGTGCAGTGGTCTAAGATACAAGACATGTGTCAAGTCCTTCAGTGTTTTGAGGAATGCACACGGCTGGTTAGTGCAGACAACGCCGTAATAAGCATGAGCATCCCCCTAATGCGTCTGCTGATGCAAAGTTTGACGCACATAAAGGAGCAGGCGTCTGCACCAGAGGAAGAGGAAAGCCTTGATGACAGTCAGCCATTGTCTGGTCAGGGCAGTGTACAGGACGAGGTAGCGGGCGAAGAGGAGGTGGAGGACGAGGAGGATGATGGGGATGAGTATATTTTTAATGCCGAACCTTTCCCGGGGGCACAGGAAATTGGTTGCGTGTCACGGCCGGGTTCTGTTTTTTTGAGGGACACAAGTGACGTAGATTTGCCTGCAACTGCCCCTCAACCAATCACAACCGGAGATTTGACAACTGGAACTTTGGCCCACATGGCGGATTATGCCTTACGTATCCTAAAAAGGGACACACGCATTACGAAAATGATGAACGATGACGATTACTGGTTGGCCTGCCTCCTTGATCCACGCTATAAAGGCAAATTGCAAAATATTATGCCACATGAGAACTTGGAACTAATATTAGCAACCAAACAATCAACTCTTGTTGACCGTTTGCTTCAGGCATTCCCAGCACACAGCGCACGTGATCGTTCTCACACGAGCTCCAGGGGGCAGCAGACTAGGAGTGTTAGGGGTGCACACATCAGAAGTGGCGTTGGACAGAGGGGTTTTCTGACCAGGTTGTGGAGTGATTTTGCTATGACCGCAGACAGGACAGGTACTGCTGCATCAATTGAAAGTGACAGGAGACAACATTTGTCCAGTATGGTTACTAACTATTTTTCATCCCTTATCGATGTTCTCCCTCAACCGTCATTCCCATTTGATTACTGGGCCTCCAAATTAGACACCTGGCCAGAATTGGCAGAATATGCATTGCAGGAGCTTGCTTGCCCGGCAGCAAGTGTCCTATCAGAAAGAGTATTCAGTGCTGCAGGTTCAATATTAACCGAAAAAAGGACTCGTCTGACTACCCAAAATGTTGACGATCTAACATTCATTAAAATGAACCACAACTGGATTTCGAAATCTTTTGCCCCACCTTGCCCGGCCAACACCTAGCTTTCCTATGAAAGGCTCTTGCCTGTGAATTACTTTTCTAATGTCTAATTTGCTGCAGCTGATTGTACAGCATACGACATGTTTACACCTCCCTAAATGGCCAAACTCCCCACACGGGGCCGTGGTATCGCGACTTGGCGCAAGCACCCGTGAGACTGCTGTTTGTCTGAAGAGGTGGGTGTGCTCGCTTTTGGTTGACGGCATTGCTACTGGGTCCCTCATAGTACAATGTAGTGTCTCTGGCGGTGGTGGTGCGCACCCAACGTCAGACACACCGTTGTAACATGAGGGGCCCTGGGGCGGTCCCGCCGGCCTCTAGAGAGTTCCCCCCTACCCCAGCTCAAAATGTGCTCTACCACATGCAAAATTATGTCGCACAGCTCCACCAATCTTTAGTCTATTCGCTGACATCATTCAATGTCTGGCACTGACAATACAAATTTGTAGACATCTACGATGCAACTTAAAGTAGTCTGTGTCTGTGTCCTATATTGGCACCATTAAATAGTTACTGCCAAATTACTATGTCAGAAACTCAGCAGATGAGCCCACCCCTGTACCTAAGTATGCCACCTTTTTTTTTGTTTTGGTTGTTTTGCGAGACATTAACATCTATTTATATTTTGGGAGTACTGGGACAGACACTCCTTGCACTACTCCTCCACTCACCACCAAGCTGCCCGTGTATCCATGTAACCGCTGTAAAACTGCCATGAGTAGTGTTGAGCGATACCGTCCGATACTTGAAAGTATCGGTATCGGAAAGTATCGGCCGATACCGGCAAAGTATCGGATCCAATCCGATACCGATACCCGATACCAATACAAGTCAATGGGACTCAGGTATCGGACGGTATTCCTGATGGTTCCCAGGGTCTGAAGGAGAGGAAACTCTCCTTCAGGCCCTGGGAACCATATTAATGTGTAAAAGAAAGAATTAAAATAAAAAATATTGCTATACTCACCTGTCCGACGCAGCCGGGACCTCAGCGAGGGAACCGGCAGCGTTGTTTGTTTAAAATTCGCGCTTTTACTTGGTTACGTGAGGTCCCGGCTTGTGATTGGTCAGGGCGGCCATGTTGCCGGGACGCGGACCAATCACAGCAAGCCGTGACGAAATTACGTCACGGCTTGCTGTGATTGGTCCGAGTCCCGGCAACATGGCCGCCATTAACCAATCACAAGCCGTGACGTCACGGGAGGCTGGACATGCGCGTATTTTGAAAAGCGCGCGTGTCCAGCCTCCAGTGACGTCCCGGCTTATGATTGGTCACGGCGCCATGTTGCCGGGACGCGGACCAATCACAGCAAGCCGTGACGAAATTACGTCACGGCTTGCTGTGATTGGTCCGCGTCCCGGCAACATGGCCGCCATTAACCAATCACAAGCCGTGACGTCACGGGAGGCTGGACACGCGCGCTTTTCAAAATACGCGCATGTCCAGCCTCCCGTGACGTCCCGGCTTGTGATTGGTTAATGGCGGCCATGTTGCCGGGACGTCACTGGAGGCTGGACACGCGCGCTTTTCAAAATACGCGCATGTCCAGCCTCCCGTGACGTCCCGGCTTGTGATTGGTTAATGGCGGCCATGTTGCCGGGACGTCACTGGAGGCTGGACACGCGCGCTTTTCAAAATACGCGCATGTCCAGCCTCCCGTGACGTCACGGCTTGTGATTGGTTAATGGCGGCCATGTTGCCGGGACGTCACTGGAGGCTGGACACGCGCGCTTTTCAAAATACGCGCATGTCCAGCCTCCCGTGACGTCACGGCTTGTGATTGGTTAATGGCGGCCATGTTGCCGGGACGCGGACCAATCACAGCAAGCCGTGACGTAATTTCGTCACGGCTTGCTGTGATTGGTCCGCGTCCCGGCAACATGGCCGCCCTGACCAATCACAAGCCGGGACTTCACGTAACCAAGTAAAAGCGCGAAATTTAAACAAACAACGCTGCCGGTTCCCTCGCTGAGGTCCCGGCTGCGTCGGACAGGTGAGTATAGCGATATTTTTTATTTTAATTCTCTTTTTTACACATTATTACATTAATGTTGTTGCGATACCCGATACCCGATATCACAAAAATATCGGATCTCGGTATCGGAAATTCCGATACAGCAAGTATCGGCCGATACCCGATACTTGCAGTATCGGAATGCTCAACACTAGCCATGAGCCTATTGTTTGTTATTTTAGGCCTTTGAAGCCTGTCTGCGGTCCCTCCTTCCACTAGTCCTCCACTGACCAGACCACTGCTGCCCGTGTACCCCTGGAACCAATTATAAAGTGCCTACAGCCAGCCCATTTTTTTATGTTAGGCCTTTGAAGCCTGTCTGCGGTCCCTCCTTCCACTAGTCCTCCACTGGCCAGACCACTGCTGCCCGTGTACCCCTGGAACCAATTATAAAGTGCCTACAGCCAGCCCATTTTCTTATGTTAGGCCTTTGAAGCCTGTCTGCGGTCCCTACTTTAAATACTCCTCCACTGACCACCAAGCTGCCTGCCCGTGTATCCATGTAACCGCTGTAAAACTGCCATGAGCCTATTGTTTGTTATTTTAGGCCTTTGAAGCCTGTCTGCGGTCCCTCCTTCCACTAGTCCTCCACTGACCAGACCACTGCTGCCCGTGTACCCCTGGAACCAATTATAAAGTGCCTACAGCCAGCCCATTTTTTTATGTTAGGCCTTTGAAGCCTGTCTGCGGTCCCTCCTTCCACTAGTCCTCCACTGACCAGACCACTGCTGCCCGTGTACCCCTGGAACCAATTATAAAGTGCCTACAGCCAGCCCATTTTTTTATGTTAGGCCTTTGAAGCCTGTCTGAGGTCCCTCCTTCCACTAGTCCTCCACTGACCAGACCACTGCTGCCCGTGTACCCCTGGAACCAATTATAAAGTGCCTACAGCCAGCCCATTTTCTTATGTTAGGCCTTTGAAGCCTGTCTGCGGTCCCTACTTTAAATACTCCTCCACTGACCACCAAGCTGCCTGCCCGTGTATCCATGTAACCGCTGTAAAACTGCCATGAGCCTATTGTTTGTTATTTTAGGCCTTTGAAGCCTGTCTGCGGTCCCTCCTTCCACTAGTCCTCCACTGACCAGACCACTGCTGCCCGTGTACCCCTGGAACCAATTATAAAGTGCCTACAGCCAGCCCATTTTTTTATGTTAGGCCTTTGAAGCCTGTCTGCGGTCCCTCCTTCCACTAGTCCTCCACTGGCCAGACCACTGCTGCCCGTGTACCCCTGGAACCAATTATAAAGTGCCTACAGCCAGCCCATTTTTTTATGTTAGGCTTTGAAGCCTGTCTGCGGTCCCTCCTTCCACTAGTCCTCCACTGACCAGACCACTGCTGCCCGTGTACCCCTGGAACCAATTATAAAGTGCCTACAGCCAGCCCATTTTCTTATGTTAGGCCTTTGAAGCCTGTCTGCGGTCCCTACTTTAAATACTCCTCCACTGACCACCAAGCTGCCTGCCCGTGTATCCATGTAACCGCTGTAAAACTGCCATGAGCCTATTGTTTGTTATTTTAGGCCTTTGAAGCCTGTCTGCGGTCCCTCCTTCCACTAGTCCTCCACTGACCAGACCACTGCTGCCCGTGTACCCCTGGAACCAATTATAAAGTGCCTACAGCCAGCCCATTTTTTTATGTTAGGCCTTTGAAGCCTGTCTGCGGTCCCTCCTTCCACTAGTCCTCCACTGGCCAGACCACTGCTGCCCGTGTACCCCTGGAACCAATTATAAAGTGCCTACAGCCAGCCCATTTTTTTATGTTAGGCCTTTGAAGCCTGTCTGCGGTCCCTCCTTCCACTAGTCCTCCACTGACCAGACCACTGCTGCCCGTGTACCCCTGGAACCAATTATAAAGTGCCTACAGCCAGCCCATTTTCTTATGTTAGGCCTTTGAAGCCTGTCTGCGGTCCCTACTTTAAATACTCCTCCACTGACCACCAAGCTGCCTGCCCGTGTATCCATGTAACCGCTGTAAAACTGCCATGAGCCTATTGTTTGTTATTTTAGGCCTTTGAAGCCTGTCTGCGGTCCCTCCTTCCACTAGTCCTCCACTGACCAGACCACTGCTGCCCGTGTACCCCTGGAACCAATTATAAAGTGCCTACAGCCAGCCCATTTTTTTATGTTAGGCCTTTGAAGCCTGTCTGCGGTCCCTCCTTCCACTAGTCCTCCACTGACCAGACCACTGCTGCCCGTGTACCCCTGGAACCAATTATAAAGTGCCTACAGCCAGCCCATTTTTTTATGTTAGGCCTTTGAAGCCTGTCTGCGGTCCCTCCTTCCACTAGTCCTCCACTGACCAGACCACTGCTGCCCGTGTACCCCTGGAACCAATTATAAAGTGCCTACAGCCAGCCCATTTTCTTATGTTAGGCCTTTGAAGCCTGTCTGCGGTCCCTACTTTAAATACTCCTCCACTGACCACCAAGCTGCCTGCCCGTGTATCCATGTAACCGCTGTAAAACTGCCATGAGCCTATTGTTTGTTATTTTAGGCCTTTGAAGCCTGTCTGCGGTCCCTCCTTCCACTAGTCCTCCACTGACCAGACCACTGCTGCCCGTGTACCCCTGGAACCAATTATAAAGTGCCTACAGCCAGCCCATTTTTTTATGTTAGGCCTTTGAAGCCTGTCTGCGGTCCCTCCTTCCACTAGTCCTCCACTGGCCAGACCACTGCTGCCCGTGTACCCCTGGAACCAATTATAAAGTGCCTACAGCCAGCCCATTTTCTTATGTTAGGCCTTTGAAGCCTGTCTGCGGTCCCTACTTTAAATACTCCTCCACTGACCACCAAGCTGCCTGCCCGTGTATCCATGTAACCGCTGTAAAACTGCCATGAGCCTATTGTTTGTTATGTTAGGCCTTTGATAGCCTGTCTGCGGTCCCTACTTTAAATACTCCTCCACTCACCACCAAGCTGCCTGCCCGTCTATCCATGTAACCGCTGTAAAACTGCAATGAGCCTATTGTTTGTTATTTTAGGCCTTTGATAGCCTGTCTGCGGCCCCTACTTGCAATACTCCTCCACTGACCACAATGCTGCCTGGAGTGCCTGCCTGTGTATCCATGTAACCGATGTAAAACTGCCATGACTGCCTACTGTTTGTTATTTTAGGCCTTTGATAGCCTGTCTGCAGCCCCTACTTGCAATACTCCTCCACTGACCACACCAATGCTGCCCGTGTACCCCTGGAACCTATTTAAAAGTTCATAGAGCCTAGTTATATATTTTATTTACTATTAATAAGGCCATGATGGACTACGCTGTACCACGCTACAAGCTAACCAGTCGACACTTCTTTTGCGAGAAAAGCCATCCCAACCCTCCACCAGCATGTAGAAGACCGCATTGTCCATGCACTCTGGCAATCTGTGAGTACAAAGGTGCACCTGACAACAGACGCATGGACCTGTAGGCATGGCCACGGAAGATTACGTGTCCATTACGGCGCAATGGGTTAATGTGGTGGATGCATGGTCCACAGGGGACAGCCTACTAAGTCTGTCTGCAGTCCCTAATTCAAATTGTCCTCCACTGTCTAAATCGGAGCTTCCACCTTCTGGCTTTCGGCCTATAGTATCAGAAATTAAACTGCATTTGGCCTTCAACTTTGGTTAGGGCCTACTAACGGCTTCTGCCCCTCCCTGGTGTTGCCCTCAACTAAATAAAGCTGAGCTTCAACCTTCCGGCTCTCATTAAGTGGTTTTAAAAAAAAAAAATGGTGGTTAGGGCCTACTAACGGCTTCTGCCCCTCCCTGGTGTTGCCCTCAACTAAATAAAGCTGAGCTTCAACCTTCTGCTCCAAATTACCATTTTAAAAAATGCAATAGGCTTTTCCGGCCTACTAAAGGTGTCTGTCTGTGTGCCCCTGCCTGGTGTTGTCCTCAACTAAATAAAGCTGAGCTTCAACCTTCCGGCTCTCATTAAGTGGTTTTAAAAAAAAAAAAAGGTGGTTAGGGCCTACTAACGGCTTCTGCCCCTCCCTGGTGTTGCCCTCAACTAAATAAAGCTGAGCTTCAACCTTCTGCTCCAAATTACCATTTTAAAAAATGCAATAGGCTTTTCCGGCCTACTAAAGGTGTCTGTCTGTGTGCCCCTGCCTGGTGTTGTCCTCAACTAAATAAAGCTGAGCTTCAACCTTCTGCTCCAAATTACCATTTTAAAAAATGCAATAGGCTTTTCCGGCCTACTAAAGGTGTCTGTCTGTGTGCCCCTGCCTGGTGTTGTCCTCAACTAAATAAAGCTGAGCTTCAACCTTCTGCTCCAAATTACCATTTTAAAAAATGCAATAGGCTTTTCCGGCCTACTAAAGGTGTCTGTCTGTGTGCCCCTGCCTGGTGTTGTCCTCAACTAAATAAAGCTGAGCTTCAACCTTCCGGCTCTCATTAAGTGGTTTTAAAAAAAAAAATGGTGGTTAGGGCCTACTAACGGCTTCTGCCCCTCCCTGGTGTTGCCCTCAACTAAATAAAGCTGAGCTTCAACCTTCTGCTCCAAATTACCATTTTAAAAAATGCAATAGGCTTTTCCGGCCTACTAAAGGTGTCTGTCTGTGTGCCCCTGCCTGGTGTTGTCCTCAACTAAATAAAGCTGAGCTTCAACCTTCTGCTCCAAATTACCATTTTAAAAAATGCAATAGGCTTTTCCGGCCTACTAAAGGTGTCTGTCTGTGTGCCCCTGCCTGGTGTTGTCCTCAACTAAATAAAGCTGAGCTTCAACCTTCCGGCTCTCATTAAGTGGTTTTAAAAAAAAAAAATGGTGGTTAGGGCCTACTAACGGATTCTGCCCCTCCCTGGTGTTGCCCTCAACTAAATAAAGCTGAGCTTCAACCTTCTGCTCCAAATTACCATTTTAAAAAATGCAATAGGCTTTTCCGGCCTACTAAAGGTGTCTGTCTGTGTGCCCCTGCCTGGTGTTGTCCTCAACTAAATAAAGCTGAGCTTCAACCTTCTGGCTCTCATTAAGTGGTTTAAAAAAAAAAAAATGGTGGTTAGGGCCTACTAACGGCTTCTGCCCCTCCCTGGTGTTGCCCTCAACTAAATAAAGCTGAGCTTCAACCTTCTGCTCCAAATTACCATTTTAAAAAATGCAATAGGCTTTTCCGGCCTACTAAAGGTGTCTGTCTGTGTGCCCCTGCCTGGTGTTGTCCTCAACTAAATAAAGCTGAGCTTCAACCTTCTGCTCCAAATTACCATTTTAAAAAATGCAATAGGCTTTTCCGGCCTACTAAAGGTGTCTGTCTGTGTGCCCCTGCCTGGTGTTGTCCTCAACTAAATAAAGCTAAGCTTCAACCTTCTGCTCCAAATTACCATTTTAAAAAATGCAATAGGCTTTTCCGGCCTACTAAAGGTGTCTGTCTGTGTGCCCCTGCCTGGTGTTGTCCTCAACTAAATAAAGCTGAGCTTCAACCTTCCGGCTCTCATTAAGTGGTTTTAAAAAAAAAAAATGGTGGTTAGGGCCTACTAACGGCTTCTGCCCCTCCCTGGTGTTGCCCTCAACTAAATAAAGCTGAGCTTCAACCTTCTGCTCCAAATTACCATTTTAAAAAATGCAATAGGCGTTTCCGGCCTACTAAAGGTGTCTGTCTGTGTGCCCCTGCCTGGTGTTGTCCTCAACTAAATAAAGCTGAGCTTCAACCTTCCGGCTCTCATTAAGTGGTTTTAAAAAAAAAAAATGGTGGTTAGGGCCTACTAACGGCTTCTGCCCCTCCCTGGTGTTGCCCTCAACTAAATAAAGCTGAGCTTCAACCTTCTGCTCCAAATTACCATTTTAAAAAATGCAATAGGCTTTTCCGGCCTACTAAAGGTGTCTGTCTGTGTGCCCCTGCCTGGTGTTGTCCTCAACTAAATAAAGCTGAGCTTCAACCTTCTGCTCCAAATTACCATTTTAAAAAATGCAATAGGCTTTTCCGGCCTACTAAAGGTGTCTGTCTGTGTGCCCCTGCCTGGTGTTGTCCTCAACTAAATAAAGCTGAGCTTCAACCTTCCGGCTCTCATTAAGTGGTTTTAAAAAAAAAAAAAGGTGGTTAGGGCCTACTAACGGCTTCTGCCCCTCCCTGGTGTTGCCCTCAACTAAATAAAGCTGAGCTTCAACCTTCTGCTCCAAATTACCATTTTAAAAAATGCAATAGGCTTTTCCGGCCTACTAAAGGTGTCTGTCTGTGTGCCCCTGCCTGGTGTTGTCCTCAACTAAATAAAGCTGAGCTTCAACCTTCCGGCTCTCATTAAGTGGTTTTAAAAAAAAAAAATGGTGGTTAGGGCCTACTAACGGCTTCTGCCCCTCCCTGGTGTTGCCCTCAACTAAATAAAGCTGAGCTTCAACCTTCTGCTCCAAATTACCATTTTAAAAAATGCAATAGGCTTTTCCGGCCTACTAAAGGTGTCTGTCTGTGTGCCCCTGCCTGGTGTTGTCCTCAACTAAATAAAGCTGAGCTTCAACCTTCTGCTCCAAATTACCATTTTAAAAAATGCAATAGGCTTTTCCGGCCTACTAAAGGTGTCTGTCTGTGTGCCCCTGCCTGGTGTTGTCCTCAACTAAATAAAGCTGAGCTTCAACCTTCCGGCTCTCATTAAGTGGTTTTAAAAAAAAAAAATGGTGGTTAGGGCCTACTAACGGCTTCTGCCCCTCCCTGGTGTTGCCCTCAACTAAATAAAGCTGAGCTTCAACCTTCTGCTCCAAATTACCATTTTAAAAAATGCAATAGGCTTTTCCGGCCTACTAAAGGTGTCTGTCTGTGTGCCCCTGCCTGGTGTTGTCCTCAACTAAATAAAGCTGAGCTTCAACCTTCCGGCTCTCATTAAGTGGTTTAAAAAAAAAAAAATGGTGGTTAGGGCCTACTAACGGCTTCTGCCCCTCCCTGGTGTTGCCCTCAACTAAATAAAGCTGAGCTTCAACCTTCTGCTCCAAATTACCATTTTAAAAAATGCAATAGGCTTTTCCGGCCTACTAAAGGTGTCTGTCTGTGTGCCCCTGCCTGGTGTTGTCCTCAACTAAATAAAGCTGAGCTTCAACCTTCCGGCTCTCATTAAGTGGTTTTAAAAAAAAAAAATGGTGGTTAGGGCCTACTAACGGCTTCTGCCCCTCCCTGGTGTTGCCCTCAACTAAATAAAGCTGAGCTTCAACCTTCTGCTCCAAATTACCATTTTAAAAAATGCAATAGGCTTTTCCGGCCTACTAAAGGTGTCTGTCTGTGTGCCCCTGCCTGGTGTTGTCCTCAACTAAATAAAGCTGAGCTTCAACCTTCCGGCTCTCATTAAGTGGTTTTAAAAAAAAAAATGGTGGTTAGGGCCTACTAACGGCTTCTGCCCCTCCCTGGTGTTGCCCTCAACTAAATAAAGCTGAGCTTCAACCTTCTGCTCCAAATTACCATTTTAAAAAATGCAATAGGCTTTTCCGGCCTACTAAAGGTGTCTGTCTGTGTGCCCCTGCCTGGTGTTGTCCTCAACTAAATAAAGCTGAGCTTCAACCTTCTGCTCCAAATTACCATTTTAAAAAATGCAATAGGCTTTTCCGGCCTACTAAAGGTGTCTGTCTGTGTGCCCCTGCCTGGTGTTGTTCTCAACTAAATAAAGCTGAGCTTCAACCTTCTGCTCCAAATTACCATTTTAAAAAATGCAATAGGCTTTTCCAGCCTACTAAAGGTGTCTGTCTGTGTGCCCCTGCCTGGTGTTGTCCTCAACTAAATAAAGCTGAGCTTCAACCTTCCGGCTCTCATTAAGTGGTTTTAAAAAAAAAAAATGGTGGTTAGGGCCTACTAACGGCTTCTGCCCCTCCCTGGTGTTGCCCTCAACTAAATAAAGCTGAGCTTCAACCTTCTGCTCCAAATTACCATTTTAAAAAATGCAATAGGCTTTTCCGGCCTACTAAAGGTGTCTGTCTGTGTGCCCCTGCCTGGTGTTGTCCTCAACTAAATAAAGCTGAGCTTCAACCTTCTGCTCCAAATTACCATTTTAAAAAATGCAATAGGCTTTTCCGGCCTACTAAAGGTGTCTGTCTGTGTGCCCCTGCCTGGTGTTGTCCTCAACTAAATAAAGCTGAGCTTCAACCTTCCGGCTCTCATTAAGTGGTTTTAAAAAAAAAAAATGGTGGTTAGGGCCTACTAACGGCTTCTGCCCCTCCCTGGTGTTGCCCTCAACTAAATAAAGCTGAGCTTCAACCTTCTGCTCCAAATTACCATTTTAAAAAATGCAATAGGCTTTTCCGGCCTACTAAAGGTGTCTGTCTGTGTGCCCCTGCCTGGTGTTGTCCTCAACTAAATAAAGCTGAGCTTCAACCTTCTGCTCCAAATTACCATTTTAAAAAATGCAATAGGCTTTTCCGGCCTACTAAAGGTGTCTGTCTGTGTGCCCCTGCCTGGTGTTGTCCTCAACTAAATAAAGCTGAGCTTCAACCTTCCGGCTCTCATTAAGTGGTTTTAAAAAAAAAAAATGGTGGTTAGGGCCTACTAACGGCTTCTGCCCCTCCCTGGTGTTGCCCTCAACTAAATAAAGCTGAGCTTCAACCTTCTGCTCCAAATTACCATTTTAAAAAATGCAATAGGCTTTTCCGGCCTACTAAAGGTGTCTGTCTGTGTGCCCCTGCCTGGTGTTGTCCTCAACTAAATAAAGCTGAGCTTCAACCTTCCGGCTCTCATTAAGTGGTTTTAAAAAAAAAAAATGGTGGTTAGGGCCTACTAACGGCTTCTGCCCCTCCCTGGTGTTGCCCTCAACTAAATAAAGCTGAGCTTCAACCTTCTGCTCCAAATTACCATTTTAAAAAATGCAATAGGCTTTTCCGGCCTACTAAAGGTGTCTGTCTGTGTGCCCCTGCCTGGTGTTGTCCTCAACTAAATAAAGCTGAGCTTCAACCTTCTGCTCCAAATTACCATTTTAAAAAATGCAATAGGCTTTTCCGGCCTACTAAAGGTGTCTGTCTGTGTGCCCCTGCCTGGTGTTGTCCTCAACTAAATAAAGCTGAGCTTCAACCTTCTGCTCCAAATTACCATTTTAAAAAATGCAATAGGCTTTTCCGGCCTACTAAAGGTGTCTGTCTGTGTGCCCCTGCCTGGTGTTGTCCTCAACTAAATAAAGCTGAGCTTCAACCTTCCGGCTCTCATTAAGTGGTTTTAAAAAAAAAAAATGGTGGTTAGGGCCTACTAACGGCTTCTGCCCCTCCCTGGTGTTGCCCTCAACTAAATAAAGCTGAGCTTCAACCTTCTGCTCCAAATTACCATTTTAAAAAATGCAATAGGCTTTTCCGGCCTACTAAAGGTGTCTGTCTGTGTGCCCCTGCCTGGTGTTGTCCTCAACTAAATAAAGCTGAGCTTCAACCTTCCGGCTCTCATTAAGTGGTTTTAAAAAAAAAATGGTGGTTAGGGCCTACTAACGGCTTCTGCCCCTCCCTGGTGTTGCCCTCAACTAAATAAAGCTGAGCTTCAACCTTCTGCTCCAAATTACCATTTTAAAAAATGCAATAGGCTTTTCCGGCCTACTAAAGGTGTCTGTCTGTGTGCCCCTGCCTGGTGTTGTCCTCAACTAAATAAAGCTGAGCTTCAACCTTCTGCTCCAAATTACCATTTTAAAAAATGCAATAGGCTTTTCCGGCCTACTAAAGGTGTCTGTCTGTGTGCCCCTGCCTGGTGTTGTCCTCAACTAAATAAAGCTGAGCTTCAACCTTCTGCTCCAAATTACCATTTTAAAAAATGCAATAGGCTTTTCCGGCCTACTAAAGGTGTCTGTCTGTGTGCCCCTGCCTGGTGTTGTCCTCAACTAAATAAAGCTGAGCTTCAACCTTCCGGCTCTCATTAAGTGGTTTTAAAAAAAAAAATGGTGGTTAGGGCCTAATAACGGCTTCTGCCCCTCCCTGGTGTTGCCCTCAACTAAATAAAGCTGAGCTTCAACCTTCTGCTCCAAATTACCATTTTAAAAAATGCAATAGGCTTTTCCGGCCTACTAAAGGTGTCTGTCTGTGTGCCCCTGCCTGGTGTTGTCCTCAACTAAATAAAGCTGAGCTTCAACCTTCCGGCTCTCATTAAGTGGTTTTAAAAAAAAAAAATGGTGGTTAGGGCCTAATAACGGCTTCTGCCCCTCCCTGGTGTTGCCCTCAACTAAATAAAGCTGAGCTTCAACCTTCTGCTCCAAATTACCATTTTAAAAAATGCAATAGGCTTTTCCGGCCTACTAAAGGTGTCTGTCTGTGTGCCCCTGCCTGGTGTTGTCCTCAACTAAATAAAGCTGAGCTTCAACCTTCTGCTCCAAATTACCATTTTAAAAAATGCAATAGGCTTTTCCGGCCTACTAAAGGTGTCTGTCTGTGTGCCCCTGCCTGGTGTTGTCCTCAACTAAATAAAGCTGAGCTTCAACCTTCCGGCTCTCATTAAGTGGTTTTAAAAAAAAAAAATGGTGGTTAGGGCCTACTAACGGCTTCTGCCCCTCCCTGGTGTTGCCCTCAACTAAATAAAGCTGAGCTTCAACCTTCTGCTCCAAATTACCATTTTAAAAAATGCAATAGGCTTTTCCGGCCTACTAAAGGTGTCTGTCTGTGTGCCCCTGCCTGGTGTTGTCCTCAACTAAATAAAGCTGAGCTTCAACCTTCCGGCTCTCATTAAGTGGTTTTAAAAAAAAAAAATGGTGGTTAGGGCCTACTAACGGCTTCTGCCCCTCCCTGGTGTTGCCCTCAACTAAATAAAGCTGAGCTTCAACCTTCTGCTCCAAATTACCATTTTAAAAAATGCAATAGGCTTTTCCGGCCTACTAAAGGTGTCTGCCCCTCCCTGGTGTTGTCCTCAACTGAACAAAGCTGAGCTTCCACATTCTGGCTTTCGCCCTATACTATCAGATATTAAACTGCATTTGGCCTACTAGTGTGGTTAGGCCCTTGAAACAGTGTCTGCTGCTCTTGGGTTTGCTACTCCACTGAACAAAGCAATGCCGCCTGTTTAGTCCTGTTACCAATTTTGAACTGCATGTAGCCTACTTTATTCTTTGGCCCTATATCTGTTTCCTCCTCATCCTGCCCATTGCCCAGCCACTGCTAAATGAGTCTGCTGGTACATTGACCTAGACCACTACATTCCCCTTGTACTCTACACAGCCAGAATCTGACCCTGCTGAAAGTAAGGTTCCCCTTCCCGCATGTTATACCACCTTACACAGGGACAAAGAGGAAGGTGCAGATGAAAGTGCAGGTTCCTTCATCAGGTGGGGGGGCATACTCGTTGGCGACGTCACTGGCACAGGGCCCCTCAGAGTACGCAAAAGTGTCGCTGCTGGTGGGAGGCGCCCCCGCCATGCAAACACACCGCCGTACTTTGAGGGGCCCTGTGCCAGTGGCAATGCGAACGAGTGGGCCCCCCCCTGCTTGCTCAGGATCACAGCACTTGCAACTTTTAAATACTTACCTTTCCCTGCAACACCGCCGTGACGTAGTCCGCATTTCCTGGGCCCACGAAAAACTTGAGCCAGCCCTACTCCCCCCACAACTTTCCCCCAATTCCCTATGCCCAACTATTATTATACAGTTAATTAAGATTGGCAAGCTTCAGAAACAAGAATGGATGTTTTTGGCATTAAAATGGGCACTGTAGGTGTTTTCCTGGCCTCCACTCACTGCCGACTATGCTTCCCCATTGACTTGCATTGGGTTTCGTGTTTCGGTCGATCCCCGACTTTTAGCGATAATCGGCCGACTGCACTCGACTCGACTCTGGACAAAATCGGGTTTCCCAAAACCCTACTCGATCTTAAAAAAATGAAAGTCGCTCAACCCTACTAATGAATATAAACTTCAAAAAACTGACCGTCACATCGAAACACAGGCTAAGTGTGTACAGGTGCTGAACCTAGAGTCACCAACCCATATACATACAAACAAAAAGGCAGCACCCCGCAGCGCTTCAGTGTGCTGCCTTCTTTGTTTGATGGCTTGTGACTATCCATCATCCTCTTGATTACATTCCAGAGGTTTTCAATGGGGTTCAGGTCTGGAGATTGGTCTCTTAATTTTTGCCAGAGCTGTATGCGGCTGTTGAGTTCGGGTAAGGAGACCAGCAGCCACTCTGGAAATCACAGAAACCAGCCAAAAGATGTCCATACACTTAGCTGTTTCCCGACAACATATTTACAATTGTTTGCTCATCTGAAATATAACTACCCGAACAGGTATACTATCTATTTAATGTAACATTTTATTTAACTGCAAAACATTATTCTTCTCTAAGTGCAAACTTTGGACTAACAGGCTAACTCACTAACTCACTAGTTCACTAATTTACTAACCCCTACAGGTTCACTTTATTGAATTGCAGAACAGTTTATCACCCCCCCTACGGGCTCACTGTATCTTCCTTCAATATTATTCACTAGTGCATTATCAAACATTTTACTATTATCTAACTTTCGGACTACATACTATCAACTATGTAAACATTATTACTATCCCTATTTGCTATATTACCCTATAATATACTAACTCTTCAGCAAAGTGCAATACTTCAACATTCCCTTTAATTGGAAACCCAAGTCTTTTTCTGAGGTAGTGCAACACATCAATCACATCATCTGTATTCAAGTCAATTTAAAGGTGACGTGATGCGAGGACCCGTGACGAACCCCCAACGTTGGTCTTGGGTGAGCTACAAGACGTGTAATCCTGACCCGGCATTCTGCCACACCAATGGGTTTTTCTTCAGGTCTGTAAGGCAAAGTTATTTTTACAGCACGTTTAACAGCAGTTTCGGTTAAGAGGCAGTCCCTGTAAAAGCCTCCTTTGTAAAACCAGTAGGAAGCACCTTTAAGAAGGTGCAAACTATTTACAAGCAGTTCAGGAATCATTCACCGTCCATGATCCTACAGAACTTAAGACAATGATGAACTTGTGCAAAACAGGTGCAAAATTTGGAATCCTCCTAGAACTGAGGACCCCTTTAAGGCATAACCCTGGTCGGGTTTAAAGGCAGGAAAGAAATGTTTTTGAACTATTTACATTCTTGTCGGTTTTTCGAGGTTTATTTGAATAGTTCTGGAGGTAGTACCGGCGGGGGTAGTCCTCTTGGATACTGACGACTACATGGTACTACATAGAGTGCATCTGCACTCCTGATGGGGGTCTGTGTGCTGACAGTCCTCTGTGCCACCGCAGTTTGGGTGCATTTGGAACACATGGTAACCTGTGCAGGGGTCACCTGTTCGGGTGGAGCTTGCAGTGTTTCCCTTGGTGCGAGATCAGGGCTGTGAGGTGGCAACGCGGTGGTTTCCAGTTTGTACTTGTGGACATGGAGGGCGTACCATCCCTTGTCCCCCCAATGTCACGTGTATGTGACACGGTCACCCGGGTAAAAATCACGGCCTGGGTGTCCCTCCATGAGGTGTGCCTCCACATCACGCCGGTTCACAAATTCTTCAGGATAGAGGCCTGGTTCCTTAATAAAGCCTCAGCTTCCTTGCAGGCGAAATGTTACAACAGTTCCATAACGCTGCGGGCCCCAGTCCTCCTGACTCATCTGCCTGGCCCGGGCTTTAGCTTGTAAGTCTTTTTCACGATCAGCCTGGCGCCAACGCTCTGCCTCCCTCACCTTCTGCTCTTGCCGGAGGGTTTCCTGGTGACTCTGGGGCGCTGCAGCTATGTTTAAAAATGCAGCTGAAATAAGGCGCAGCACCGCTTACCTGCCTACATCTCTGAACAAATGGACTGCAGGATGCAGCCAACCCATATAGCAAAGATGTTGGCAACACAGGTGCAAAATACTAAATAGACAGCCACTCACAGCCTACCAGTTCATGGAGGGGGAGGATTTGTTCAGAGACCTGGGCAGGTAAACAGTGCGGCCCCTTTTTCAGCTGTATTTTTGGAGGATTTTCAGTCCTCTTTTGTGGCTTTGCTACTAAGTTTAGTGATAGGACTCGCAAGCGTGGGGACCCTGGACGTTGGGTTGCGAGCTTGCATATCTTGGCCAAAATATCGACCAATACCTCACATATTTATATGTATTTTGTGCACTTTATTTTTCAGGGTGCAGCCAAGGCCAGCACGTTGGGTCTTGTATACAGGGGTGTTCACATGGGATGCATTGAGAGAGTGCTGACCAGCCTGCCTAATCGCATAGTATGGGCATGACTAATAGGCTGAGAGACAGACACTATGCATTACCTACATGTGATCAGCGCCCTATACAGGCCTCTATTGTGCAAATGTATACTAAGCAGTCACCTCCTCCATGAATGTATAGGTGGTGAGTGGCTGTCTATTTAGTATTTTGCACCTGTGCTGTCACCTTTTTGGAAGTGCATCTGAACAGCAAGGTGGATTGCTGTTGAGGGGAGATAGAGAGAAAAAAAAAATCTATAAATCTTCAGCACAGCGAGTGTGAGCGAGCTGAGTGTGACCTGAGCGTAAGTGTGAACGGCAGTAAGTGTGTGACTTGTGATTCAGTGAGGAGGTATTTGGGAGGCCTTTAACAAATACCTGTGTGAATTTGTGTGAATTGCTGAATTGGGAGTAGCTATATTCACAAGGTGTTAACTTAGGGTGGGCGGTCATAATCAAGGGTTTATAAGGGGCAGCTGTTTGGGGCTCAAGCCCTTTTTGGAAGTGCATCTGAACAGCAAGGTGGATTGCTGTTGAGGGGAGATAGAGAGAAAAAAAAAAAAATCTATAAATCTTCAGCACAGCGAGTGTGAGCGAGCTGAGTGTGACCTGAGCGTAAGTGTGAACGGCGGTAAGTGTGTGACTTGTGATTCAGTGAGGAGGTATTTGGAAGGCCTTTAACAAATACCTGTGTGAATTTGTGTGAATTGCTGAATTGGGAGTAGCTATATTCACAAGGTGTTAACTTAGGGTGGGCGGTCATAATCAAGGGTTTATAAGGGGCAGCTGTTTGGGGCTCAAGCCCTTTTTGGAAGTGCATCTGAACAGCAAGGTGGATTGCTGTTGAGGGGAGATAGAGAGAAAAAAAAAAATCTATAAATCTTCAGCACAGCGAGTGTGAGCGAGCTGAGTGTGACCTGAGCGTAAGTGTGAACGGCGGTAAGTGTGTGACTTGTGATTCAGTGAGGAGGTATTTGGAAGGCCTTTAACAAATACCTGTGTGAATTTGTGTGAATTGCTGAATTGGGAGTAGCTATATTCACAAGGTGTTAACTTAGGGTGGGCGGTCATAATCAAGGGTTTATAAGGGGCAGCTGTTTGGGGCTCAAGCCCTTTTTGGAAGTGCATCTGAACAGCAAGGTGGATTGCTGTTGAGGGGAGATAGAGAGAAAAAAAAAAAATCTATAAATCTTCAGCACAGCGAGTGTGAGCGAGCTGAGTGTGACCTGAGCGTAAGTGTGAACGGCGGTAAGTGTGTGACTTGTGATTCAGTGAGGAGGTATTTGGAAGGCCTTTAACAAATACCTGTGTGAATTTGTGTGAATTGCTGAATTGGGAGTAGCTATATTCACAAGGTGTTAACTTAGGGTGGGCGGTCATAATCAAGGGTTTATAAGGGGCAGCTGTTTGGGGCTCAAGCCCTTTTTGGAAGTGCATCTGAACAGCAAGGTGGATTGCTGTTGAGGGGAGATAGAGAGAAAAAAAAAAAATCTATAAATCTTCAGCACAGCGAGTGTGAGCGAGCTGAGTGTGACCTGAGCGTAAGTGTGAACGGCGGTAAGTGTGTGACTTGTGATTCAGTGAGGAGGTATTTGGAAGGCCTTTAACAAATACCTGTGTGAATTTGTGTGAATTGCTGAATTGGGAGTAGCTATATTCACAAGGTGTTAACTTAGGGTGGGCGGTCATAATCAAGGGTTTATAAGGGGCAGCTGTTTGGGGCTCAAGCCCTTTTTGGAAGTGCATCTGAACAGCAAGGTGGATTGCTGTTGAGGGGAGATAGAGAGAAAAAAAAAAAATCTATAAATCTTCAGCACAGCGAGTGTGAGCGAGCTGAGTGTGACCTGAGCGTAAGTGTGAACGGCGGTAAGTGTGTGACTTGTGATTCAGTGAGGAGGTATTTGGAAGGCCTTTAACAAATACCTGTGTGAATTTGTGTGAATTGCTGAATTGGGAGTAGCTATATTCACAAGGTGTTAACTTAGGGTGGGCGGTCATAATCAAGGGTTTATAAGGGGCAGCTGTTTGGGGCTCAAGCCCTTTTTGGAAGTGCATCTGAACAGCAAGGTGGATTGCTGTTGAGGGGAGATAGAGAGAAAAAAAAAAAATCTATAAATCTTCAGCACAGCGAGTGTGAGCGAGCTGAGTGTGACCTGAGCGTAAGTGTGAACGGCGGTAAGTGTGTGACTTGTGATTCAGTGAGGAGGTATTTGGAAGGCCTTTAACAAATACCTGTGTGAATTTGTGTGAATTGCTGAATTGGGAGTAGCTATATTCACAAGGTGTTAACTTAGGGTGGGCGGTCATAATCAAGGGTTTATAAGGGGCAGCTGTTTGGGGCTCAAGCCCTTTTTGGAAGTGCATCTGAACAGCAAGGTGGATTGCTGTTGAGGGGAGATAGAGAGAAAAAAAAAAATCTATAAATCTTCAGCACAGCGAGTGTGAGCGAGCTGAGTGTGACCTGAGCGTAAGTGTGAACGGCGGTAAGTGTGTGACTTGTGATTCAGTGAGGAGGTATTTGGAAGGCCTTTAACAAATACCTGTGTGAATTTGTGTGAATTGCTGAATTGGGAGTAGCTATATTCACAAGGTGTTAACTTAGGGTGGGCGGTCATAATCAAGGGTTTATAAGGGGCAGCTGTTTGGGGCTCAAGCCCTTTTTGGAAGTGCATCTGAACAGCAAGGTGGATTGCTGTTGAGGGGAGATAGAGAGAAAAAAAAAAATCTATAAATCTTCAGCACAGCGAGTGTGAGCGAGCTGAGTGTGACCTGAGCGTAAGTGTGAACGGCGGTAAGTGTGTGACTTGTGATTCAGTGAGGAGGTATTTGGAAGGCCTTTAACAAATACCTGTGTGAATTTGTGTGAATTGCTGAATTGGGAGTAGCTATATTCACAAGGTGTTAACTTAGGGTGGGCGGTCATAATCAAGGGTTTATAAGGGGCAGCTGTTTGGGGCTCAAGCCCTTTTTGGAAGTGCATCTGAACAGCAAGGTGGATTGCTGTTGAGGGGAGATAGAGAGAAAAAAAAAAATCTATAAATCTTCAGCACAGCGAGTGTGAGCGAGCTGAGTGTGACCTGAGCGTAAGTGTGAACGGCGGTAAGTGTGTGACTTGTGATTCAGTGAGGAGGTATTTGGAAGGCCTTTAACAAATACCTGTGTGAATTTGTGTGAATTGCTGAATTGGGAGTAGCTATATTCACAAGGTGTTAACTTAGGGTGGGCGGTCATAATCAAGGGTTTATAAGGGGCAGCTGTTTGGGGCTCAAGCCCTTTTTGGAAGTGCATCTGAACAGCAAGGTGGATTGCTGTTGAGGGGAGATAGAGAGAAAAAAAAAAAATCTATAAATCTTCAGCACAGCGAGTGTGAGCGAGCTGAGTGTGACCTGAGCGTAAGTGTGAACGGCGGTAAGTGTGTGACTTGTGATTCAGTGAGGAGGTATTTGGAAGGCCTTTAACAAATACCTGTGTGAATTTGTGTGAATTGCTGAATTGGGAGTAGCTATATTCACAAGGTGTTAACTTAGGGTGGGCGGTCATAATCAAGGGTTTATAAGGGGCAGCTGTTTGGGGCTCAAGCCCTTTTTGGAAGTGCATCTGAACAGCAAGGTGGATTGCTGTTGAGGGGAGATAGAGAGAAAAAAAAAATCTATAAATCTTCAGCACAGCGAGTGTGAGCGAGCTGAGTGTGACCTGAGCGTAAGTGTGAACGGCGGTAAGTGTGTGACTTGTGATTCAGTGAGGAGGTATTTGGAAGGCCTTTAACAAATACCTGTGTGAATTTGTGTGAATTGCTGAATTGGGAGTAGCTATATTCACAAGGTGTTAACTTAGGGTGGGCGGTCATAATCAAGGGTTTATAAGGGGCAGCTGTTTGGGGCTCAAGCCCTTTTTGGAAGTGCATCTGAACAGCAAGGTGGATTGCTGTTGAGGGGAGATAGAGAGAAAAAAAAAATCTATAAATCTTCAGCACAGCGAGTGTGAGCGAGCTGAGTGTGACCTGAGCGTAAGTGTGAACGGCGGTAAGTGTGTGACTTGTGATTCAGTGAGGAGGTATTTGGAAGGCCTTTAACAAATACCTGTGTGAATTTGTGTGAATTGCTGAATTGGGAGTAGCTATATTCACAAGGTGTTAACTTAGGGTGGGCGGTCATAATCAAGGGTTTATAAGGGGCAGCTGTTTGGGGCTCAAGCCCTTTTTGGAAGTGCATCTGAACAGCAAGGTGGATTGCTGTTGAGGGGAGATAGAGAGAAAAAAAAAATCTATAAATCTTCAGCACAGCGAGTGTGAGCGAGCTGAGTGTGACCTGAGCGTAAGTGTGAACGGCGGTAAGTGTGTGACTTGTGATTCAGTGAGGAGGTATTTGGAAGGCCTTTAACAAATACCTGTGTGAATTTGTGTGAATTGCTGAATTGGGAGTAGCTATATTCACAAGGTGTTAACTTAGGGTGGGCGGTCATAATCAAGGGTTTATAAGGGGCAGCTGTTTGGGGCTCAAGCCCTTTTTGGAAGTGCATCTGAACAGCAAGGTGGATTGCTGTTGAGGGGAGATAGAGAGAAAAAAAAAAAATCTATAAATCTTCAGCACAGCGAGTGTGAGCGAGCTGAGTGTGACCTGAGCGTAAGTGTGAACGGCGGTAAGTGTGTGACTTGTGATTCAGTGAGGAGGTATTTGGAAGGCCTTTAACAAATACCTGTGTGAATTTGTGTGAATTGCTGAATTGGGAGTAGCTATATTCACAAGGTGTTAACTTAGGGTGGGCGGTCATAATCAAGGGTTTATAAGGGGCAGCTGTTTGGGGCTCAAGCCCTTTTTGGAAGTGCATCTGAACAGCAAGGTGGATTGCTGTTGAGGGGAGATAGAGAGAAAAAAAAAAATCTATAAATCTTCAGCACAGCGAGTGTGAGCGAGCTGAGTGTGACCTGAGCGTAAGTGTGAACGGCGGTAAGTGTGTGACTTGTGATTCAGTGAGGAGGTATTTGGAAGGCCTTTAACAAATACCTGTGTGAATTTGTGTGAATTGCTGAATTGGGAGTAGCTATATTCACAAGGTGTTAACTTAGGGTGGGCGGTCATAATCAAGGGTTTATAAGGGGCAGCTGTTTGGGGCTCAAGCCCTTTTTGGAAGTGCATCTGAACAGCAAGGTGGATTGCTGTTGAGGGGAGATAGAGAGAAAAAAAAAAAATCTATAAATCTTCAGCACAGCGAGTGTGAGCGAGCTGAGTGTGACCTGAGCGTAAGTGTGAACGGCGGTAAGTGTGTGACTTGTGATTCAGTGAGGAGGTATTTGGAAGGCCTTTAACAAATACCTGTGTGAATTTGTGTGAATTGCTGAATTGGGAGTAGCTATATTCACAAGGTGTTAACTTAGGGTGGGCGGTCATAATCAAGGGTTTATAAGGGGCAGCTGTTTGGGGCTCAAGCCCTTTTTGGAAGTGCATCTGAACAGCAAGGTGGATTGCTGTTGAGGGGAGATAGAGAGAAAAAAAAAAAATCTATAAATCTTCAGCACAGCGAGTGTGAGCGAGCTGAGTGTGACCTGAGCGTAAGTGTGAACGGCGGTAAGTGTGTGACTTGTGATTCAGTGAGGAGGTATTTGGAAGGCCTTTAACAAATACCTGTGTGAATTTGTGTGAATTGCTGAATTGGGAGTAGCTATATTCACAAGGTGTTAACTTAGGGTGGGCGGTCATAATCAAGGGTTTATAAGGGGCAGCTGTTTGGGGCTCAAGCCCTTTTTGGAAGTGCATCTGAACAGCAAGGTGGATTGCTGTTGAGGGGAGATAGAGAGAAAAAAAAAAATCTATAAATCTTCAGCACAGCGAGTGTGAGCGAGCTGAGTGTGACCTGAGCGTAAGTGTGAACGGCGGTAAGTGTGTGACTTGTGATTCAGTGAGGAGGTATTTGGAAGGCCTTTAACAAATACCTGTGTGAATTTGTGTGAATTGCTGAATTGGGAGTAGCTATATTCACAAGGTGTTAACTTAGGGTGGGCGGTCATAATCAAGGGTTTATAAGGGGCAGCTGTTTGGGGCTCAAGCCCTTTTTGGAAGTGCATCTGAACAGCAAGGTGGATTGCTGTTGAGGGGAGATAGAGAGAAAAAAAAAAATCTATAAATCTTCAGCACAGCGAGTGTGAGCGAGCTGAGTGTGACCTGAGCGTAAGTGTGAACGGCGGTAAGTGTGTGACTTGTGATTCAGTGAGGAGGTATTTGGAAGGCCTTTAACAAATACCTGTGTGAATTTGTGTGAATTGCTGAATTGGGAGTAGCTATATTCACAAGGTGTTAACTTAGGGTGGGCGGTCATAATCAAGGGTTTATAAGGGGCAGCTGTTTGGGGCTCAAGCCCTTTTTGGAAGTGCATCTGAACAGCAAGGTGGATTGCTGTTGAGGGGAGATAGAGAGAAAAAAAAAAATCTATAAATCTTCAGCACAGCGAGTGTGAGCGAGCTGAGTGTGACCTGAGCGTAAGTGTGAACGGCGGTAAGTGTGTGACTTGTGATTCAGTGAGGAGGTATTTGGAAGGCCTTTAACAAATACCTGTGTGAATTTGTGTGAATTGCTGAATTGGGAGTAGCTATATTCACAAGGTGTTAACTTAGGGTGGGCGGTCATAATCAAGGGTTTATAAGGGGCAGCTGTTTGGGGCTCAAGCCCTTTTTGGAAGTGCATCTGAACAGCAAGGTGGATTGCTGTTGAGGGGAGATAGAGAGAAAAAAAAAAATCTATAAATCTTCAGCACAGCGAGTGTGAGCGAGCTGAGTGTGACCTGAGCGTAAGTGTGAACGGCGGTAAGTGTGTGACTTGTGATTCAGTGAGGAGGTATTTGGAAGGCCTTTAACAAATACCTGTGTGAATTTGTGTGAATTGCTGAATTGGGAGTAGCTATATTCACAAGGTGTTAACTTAGGGTGGGCGGTCATAATCAAGGGTTTATAAGGGGCAGCTGTTTGGGGCTCAAGCCCTTTTTGGAAGTGCATCTGAACAGCAAGGTGGATTGCTGTTGAGGGGAGATAGAGAGAAAAAAAAAAATCTATAAATCTTCAGCACAGCGAGTGTGAGCGAGCTGAGTGTGACCTGAGCGTAAGTGTGAACGGCGGTAAGTGTGTGACTTGTGATTCAGTGAGGAGGTATTTGGAAGGCCTTTAACAAATACCTGTGTGAATTTGTGTGAATTGCTGAATTGGGAGTAGCTATATTCACAAGGTGTTAACTTAGGGTGGGCGGTCATAATCAAGGGTTTATAAGGGGCAGCTGTTTGGGGCTCAAGCCCTTTTTGGAAGTGCATCTGAACAGCAAGGTGGATTGCTGTTGAGGGGAGATAGAGAGAAAAAAAAAAATCTATAAATCTTCAGCACAGCGAGTGTGAGCGAGCTGAGTGTGACCTGAGCGTAAGTGTGAACGGCGGTAAGTGTGTGACTTGTGATTCAGTGAGGAGGTATTTGGAAGGCCTTTAACAAATACCTGTGTGAATTTGTGTGAATTGCTGAATTGGGAGTAGCTATATTCACAAGGTGTTAACTTAGGGTGGGCGGTCATAATCAAGGGTTTATAAGGGGCAGCTGTTTGGGGCTCAAGCCCTTTTTGGAAGTGCATCTGAACAGCAAGGTGGATTGCTGTTGAGGGGAGATAGAGAGAAAAAAAATAAATCTATAAATCTTCAGCACAGCGAGTGTGAGCGAGCTGAGTGTGACCTGAGCGTAAGTGTGAACGGCGGTAAGTGTGTGACTTGTGATTCAGTGAGGAGGTATTTGGAAGGCCTTTAACAAATACCTGTGTGAATTTGTGTGAATTGCTGAATTGGGAGTAGCTATATTCACAAGGTGTTAACTTAGGGTGGGCGGTCATAATCAAGGGTTTATAAGGGGCAGCTGTTTGGGGCTCAAGCCCTTTTTGGAAGTGCATCTGAACAGCAAGGTGGATTGCTGTTGAGGGGAGATAGAGAGAAAAAAAAAAATCTATAAATCTTCAGCACAGCGAGTGTGAGCGAGCTGAGTGTGACCTGAGCGTAAGTGTGAACGGCGGTAAGTGTGTGACTTGTGATTCAGTGAGGAGGTATTTGGAAGGCCTTTAACAAATACCTGTGTGAATTTGTGTGAATTGCTGAATTGGGAGTAGCTATATTCACAAGGTGTTAACTTAGGGTGGGCGGTCATAATCAAGGGTTTATAAGGGGCAGCTGTTTGGGGCTCAAGCCCTTTTTGGAAGTGCATCTGAACAGCAAGGTGGATTGCTGTTGAGGGGAGATAGAGAGAAAAAAAAAAATCTATAAATCTTCAGCACAGCGAGTGTGAGCGAGCTGAGTGTGACCTGAGCGTAAGTGTGAACGGCGGTAAGTGTGTGACTTGTGATTCAGTGAGGAGGTATTTGGAAGGCCTTTAACAAATACCTGTGTGAATTTGTGTGAATTGCTGAATTGGGAGTAGCTATATTCACAAGGTGTTAACTTAGGGTGGGCGGTCATAATCAAGGGTTTATAAGGGGCAGCTGTTTGGGGCTCAAGCCCTTTTTGGAAGTGCATCTGAACAGCAAGGTGGATTGCTGTTGAGGGGAGATAGAGAGAAAAAAAAAAATCTATAAATCTTCAGCACAGCGAGTGTGAGCGAGCTGAGTGTGACCTGAGCGTAAGTGTGAACGGCGGTAAGTGTGTGACTTGTGATTCAGTGAGGAGGTATTTGGAAGGCCTTTAACAAATACCTGTGTGAATTTGTGTGAATTGCTGAATTGGGAGTAGCTATATTCACAAGGTGTTAACTTAGGGTGGGCGGTCATAATCAAGGGTTTATAAGGGGCAGCTGTTTGGGGCTCAAGCCCTTTTTGGAAGTGCATCTGAACAGCAAGGTGGATTGCTGTTGAGGGGAGATAGAGAGAAAAAAAAAAAATCTATAAATCTTCAGCACAGCGAGTGTGAGCGAGCTGAGTGTGACCTGAGCGTAAGTGTGAACGGCGGTAAGTGTGTGACTTGTGATTCAGTGAGGAGGTATTTGGAAGGCCTTTAACAAATACCTGTGTGAATTTGTGTGAATTGCTGAATTGGGAGTAGCTATATTCACAAGGTGTTAACTTAGGGTGGGCGGTCATAATCAAGGGTTTATAAGGGGCAGCTGTTTGGGGCTCAAGCCCTTTTTGGAAGTGCATCTGAACAGCAAGGTGGATTGCTGTTGAGGGGAGATAGAGAGAAAAAAAAAAATCTATAAATCTTCAGCACAGCGAGTGTGAGCGAGCTGAGTGTGACCTGAGCGTAAGTGTGAACGGCGGTAAGTGTGTGACTTGTGATTCAGTGAGGAGGTATTTGGAAGGCCTTTAACAAATACCTGTGTGAATTTGTGTGAATTGCTGAATTGGGAGTAGCTATATTCACAAGGTGTTAACTTAGGGTGGGCGGTCATAATCAAGGGTTTATAAGGGGCAGCTGTTTGGGGCTCAAGCCCTTTTTGGAAGTGCATCTGAACAGCAAGGTGGATTGCTGTTGAGGGGAGATAGAGAGAAAAAAAAAAATCTATAAATCTTCAGCACAGCGAGTGTGAGCGAGCTGAGTGTGACCTGAGCGTAAGTGTGAACGGCGGTAAGTGTGTGACTTGTGATTCAGTGAGGAGGTATTTGGAAGGCCTTTAACAAATACCTGTGTGAATTTGTGTGAATTGCTGAATTGGGAGTAGCTATATTCACAAGGTGTTAACTTAGGGTGGGCGGTCATAATCAAGGGTTTATAAGGGGCAGCTGTTTGGGGCTCAAGCCCTTTTTGGAAGTGCATCTGAACAGCAAGGTGGATTGCTGTTGAGGGGAGATAGAGAGAAAAAAAAAAAATCTATAAATCTTCAGCACAGCGAGTGTGAGCGAGCTGAGTGTGACCTGAGCGTAAGTGTGAACGGCGGTAAGTGTGTGACTTGTGATTCAGTGAGGAGGTATTTGGAAGGCCTTTAACAAATACCTGTGTGAATTTGTGTGAATTGCTGAATTGGGAGTAGCTATATTCACAAGGTGTTAACTTAGGGTGGGCGGTCATAATCAAGGGTTTATAAGGGGCAGCTGTTTGGGGCTCAAGCCCTTTTTGGAAGTGCATCTGAACAGCAAGGTGGATTGCTGTTGAGGGGAGATAGAGAGAAAAAAAAAAAATCTATAAATCTTCAGCACAGCGAGTGTGAGCGAGCTGAGTGTGACCTGAGCGTAAGTGTGAACGGCGGTAAGTGTGTGACTTGTGATTCAGTGAGGAGGTATTTGGAAGGCCTTTAACAAATACCTGTGTGAATTTGTGTGAATTGCTGAATTGGGAGTAGCTATATTCACAAGGTGTTAACTTAGGGTGGGCGGTCATAATCAAGGGTTTATAAGGGGCAGCTGTTTGGGGCTCAAGCCCTTTTTGGAAGTGCATCTGAACAGCAAGGTGGATTGCTGTTGAGGGGAGATAGAGAGAAAAAAAAAAATCTATAAATCTTCAGCACAGCGAGTGTGAGCGAGCTGAGTGTGACCTGAGCGTAAGTGTGAACGGCGGTAAGTGTGTGACTTGTGATTCAGTGAGGAGGTATTTGGAAGGCCTTTAACAAATACCTGTGTGAATTTGTGTGAATTGCTGAATTGGGAGTAGCTATATTCACAAGGTGTTAACTTAGGGTGGGCGGTCATAATCAAGGGTTTATAAGGGGCAGCTGTTTGGGGCTCAAGCCCTTTTTGGAAGTGCATCTGAACAGCAAGGTGGATTGCTGTTGAGGGGAGATAGAGAGAAAAAAAAAAATCTATAAATCTTCAGCACAGCGAGTGTGAGCGAGCTGAGTGTGACCTGAGCGTAAGTGTGAACGGCGGTAAGTGTGTGACTTGTGATTCAGTGAGGAGGTATTTGGAAGGCCTTTAACAAATACCTGTGTGAATTTGTGTGAATTGCTGAATTGGGAGTAGCTATATTCACAAGGTGTTAACTTAGGGTGGGCGGTCATAATCAAGGGTTTATAAGGGGCAGCTGTTTGGGGCTCAAGCCCTTTTTGGAAGTGCATCTGAACAGCAAGGTGGATTGCTGTTGAGGGGAGATAGAGAGAAAAAAAAAAATCTATAAATCTTCAGCACAGCGAGTGTGAGCGAGCTGAGTGTGACCTGAGCGTAAGTGTGAACGGCGGTAAGTGTGTGACTTGTGATTCAGTGAGGAGGTATTTGGAAGGCCTTTAACAAATACCTGTGTGAATTTGTGTGAATTGCTGAATTGGGAGTAGCTATATTCACAAGGTGTTAACTTAGGGTGGGCGGTCATAATCAAGGGTTTATAAGGGGCAGCTGTTTGGGGCTCAAGCCCTTTTTGGAAGTGCATCTGAACAGCAAGGTGGATTGCTGTTGAGGGGAGATAGAGAGAAAAAAAAAAAATCTATAAATCTTCAGCACAGCGAGTGTGAGCGAGCTGAGTGTGACCTGAGCGTAAGTGTGAACGGCGGTAAGTGTGTGACTTGTGATTCAGTGAGGAGGTATTTGGAAGGCCTTTAACAAATACCTGTGTGAATTTGTGTGAATTGCTGAATTGGGAGTAGCTATATTCACAAGGTGTTAACTTAGGGTGGGCGGTCATAATCAAGGGTTTATAAGGGGCAGCTGTTTGGGGCTCAAGCCCTTTTTGGAAGTGCATCTGAACAGCAAGGTGGATTGCTGTTGAGGGGAGATAGAGAGAAAAAAAAAAAATCTATAAATCTTCAGCACAGCGAGTGTGAGCGAGCTGAGTGTGACCTGAGCGTAAGTGTGAACGGCGGTAAGTGTGTGACTTGTGATTCAGTGAGGAGGTATTTGGAAGGCCTTTAACAAATACCTGTGTGAATTTGTGTGAATTGCTGAATTGGGAGTAGCTATATTCACAAGGTGTTAACTTAGGGTGGGCGGTCATAATCAAGGGTTTATAAGGGGCAGCTGTTTGGGGCTCAAGCCCTTTTTGGAAGTGCATCTGAACAGCAAGGTGGATTGCTGTTGAGGGGAGATAGAGAGAAAAAAAAAAAATCTATAAATCTTCAGCACAGCGAGTGTGAGCGAGCTGAGTGTGACCTGAGCGTAAGTGTGAACGGCGGTAAGTGTGTGACTTGTGATTCAGTGAGGAGGTATTTGGAAGGCCTTTAACAAATACCTGTGTGAATTTGTGTGAATTGCTGAATTGGGAGTAGCTATATTCACAAGGTGTTAACTTAGGGTGGGCGGTCATAATCAAGGGTTTATAAGGGGCAGCTGTTTGGGGCTCAAGCCCTTTTTGGAAGTGCATCTGAACAGCAAGGTGGATTGCTGTTGAGGGGAGATAGAGAGAAAAAAAAAAATCTATAAATCTTCAGCACAGCGAGTGTGAGCGAGCTGAGTGTGACCTGAGCGTAAGTGTGAACGGCGGTAAGTGTGTGACTTGTGATTCAGTGAGGAGGTATTTGGAAGGCCTTTAACAAATACCTGTGTGAATTTGTGTGAATTGCTGAATTGGGAGTAGCTATATTCACAAGGTGTTAACTTAGGGTGGGCGGTCATAATCAAGGGTTTATAAGGGGCAGCTGTTTGGGGCTCAAGCCCTTTTTGGAAGTGCATCTGAACAGCAAGGTGGATTGCTGTTGAGGGGAGATAGAGAGAAAAAAAAAAAATCTATAAATCTTCAGCACAGCGAGTGTGAGCGAGCTGAGTGTGACCTGAGCGTAAGTGTGAACGGCGGTAAGTGTGTGACTTGTGATTCAGTGAGGAGGTATTTGGAAGGCCTTTAACAAATACCTGTGTGAATTTGTGTGAATTGCTGAATTGGGAGTAGCTATATTCACAAGGTGTTAACTTAGGGTGGGCGGTCATAATCAAGGGTTTATAAGGGGCAGCTGTTTGGGGCTCAAGCCCTTTTTGGAAGTGCATCTGAACAGCAAGGTGGATTGCTGTTGAGGGGAGATAGAGAGAAAAAAAAAAATCTATAAATCTTCAGCACAGCGAGTGTGAGCGAGCTGAGTGTGACCTGAGCGTAAGTGTGAACGGCGGTAAGTGTGTGACTTGTGATTCAGTGAGGAGGTATTTGGAAGGCCTTTAACAAATACCTGTGTGAATTTGTGTGAATTGCTGAATTGGGAGTAGCTATATTCACAAGGTGTTAACTTAGGGTGGGCGGTCATAATCAAGGGTTTATAAGGGGCAGCTGTTTGGGGCTCAAGCCCTTTTTGGAAGTGCATCTGAACAGCAAGGTGGATTGCTGTTGAGGGGAGATAGAGAGAAAAAAAAAAATCTATAAATCTTCAGCACAGCGAGTGTGAGCGAGCTGAGTGTGACCTGAGCGTAAGTGTGAACGGCGGTAAGTGTGTGACTTGTGATTCAGTGAGGAGGTATTTGGAAGGCCTTTAACAAATACCTGTGTGAATTTGTGTGAATTGCTGAATTGGGAGTAGCTATATTCACAAGGTGTTAACTTAGGGTGGGCGGTCATAATCAAGGGTTTATAAGGGGCAGCTGTTTGGGGCTCAAGCCCTTTTTGGAAGTGCATCTGAACAGCAAGGTGGATTGCTGTTGAGGGGAGATAGAGAGAAAAAAAAAAATCTATAAATCTTCAGCACAGCGAGTGTGAGCGAGCTGAGTGTGACCTGAGCGTAAGTGTGAACGGCGGTAAGTGTGTGACTTGTGATTCAGTGAGGAGGTATTTGGAAGGCCTTTAACAAATACCTGTGTGAATTTGTGTGAATTGCTGAATTGGGAGTAGCTATATTCACAAGGTGTTAACTTAGGGTGGGCGGTCATAATCAAGGGTTTATAAGGGGCAGCTGTTTGGGGCTCAAGCCCTTTTTGGAAGTGCATCTGAACAGCAAGGTGGATTGCTGTTGAGGGGAGATAGAGAGAAAAAAAAAAATCTATAAATCTTCAGCACAGCGAGTGTGAGCGAGCTGAGTGTGACCTGAGCGTAAGTGTGAACGGCGGTAAGTGTGTGACTTGTGATTCAGTGAGGAGGTATTTGGAAGGCCTTTAACAAATACCTGTGTGAATTTGTGTGAATTGCTGAATTGGGAGTAGCTATATTCACAAGGTGTTAACTTAGGGTGGGCGGTCATAATCAAGGGTTTATAAGGGGCAGCTGTTTGGGGCTCAAGCCCTTTTTGGAAGTGCATCTGAACAGCAAGGTGGATTGCTGTTGAGGGGAGATAGAGAGAAAAAAAAAAATCTATAAATCTTCAGCACAGCGAGTGTGAGCGAGCTGAGTGTGACCTGAGCGTAAGTGTGAACGGCGGTAAGTGTGTGACTTGTGATTCAGTGAGGAGGTATTTGGAAGGCCTTTAACAAATACCTGTGTGAATTTGTGTGAATTGCTGAATTGGGAGTAGCTATATTCACAAGGTGTTAACTTAGGGTGGGCGGTCATAATCAAGGGTTTATAAGGGGCAGCTGTTTGGGGCTCAAGCCCTTTTTGGAAGTGCATCTGAACAGCAAGGTGGATTGCTGTTGAGGGGAGATAGAGAGAAAAAAAAAATCTATAAATCTTCAGCACAGCGAGTGTGAGCGAGCTGAGTGTGACCTGAGCGTAAGTGTGAACGGCGGTAAGTGTGTGACTTGTGATTCAGTGAGGAGGTATTTGGAAGGCCTTTAACAAATACCTGTGTGAATTTGTGTGAATTGCTGAATTGGGAGTAGCTATATTCACAAGGTGTTAACTTAGGGTGGGCGGTCATAATCAAGGGTTTATAAGGGGCAGCTGTTTGGGGCTCAAGCCCTTTTTGGAAGTGCATCTGAACAGCAAGGTGGATTGCTGTTGAGGGGAGATAGAGAGAAAAAAAAAAATCTATAAATCTTCAGCACAGCGAGTGTGAGCGAGCTGAGTGTGACCTGAGCGTAAGTGTGAACGGCGGTAAGTGTGTGACTTGTGATTCAGTGAGGAGGTATTTGGAAGGCCTTTAACAAATACCTGTGTGAATTTGTGTGAATTGCTGAATTGGGAGTAGCTATATTCACAAGGTGTTAACTTAGGGTGGGCGGTCATAATCAAGGGTTTATAAGGGGCAGCTGTTTGGGGCTCAAGCCCTTTTTGGAAGTGCATCTGAACAGCAAGGTGGATTGCTGTTGAGGGGAGATAGAGAGAAAAAAAAAAAATCTATAAATCTTCAGCACAGCGAGTGTGAGCGAGCTGAGTGTGACCTGAGCGTAAGTGTGAACGGCGGTAAGTGTGTGACTTGTGATTCAGTGAGGAGGTATTTGGAAGGCCTTTAACAAATACCTGTGTGAATTTGTGTGAATTGCTGAATTGGGAGTAGCTATATTCACAAGGTGTTAACTTAGGGTGGGCGGTCATAATCAAGGGTTTATAAGGGGCAGCTGTTTGGGGCTCAAGCCCTTTTTGGAAGTGCATCTGAACAGCAAGGTGGATTGCTGTTGAGGGGAGATAGAGAGAAAAAAAAAAATCTATAAATCTTCAGCACAGCGAGTGTGAGCGAGCTGAGTGTGACCTGAGCGTAAGTGTGAACGGCGGTAAGTGTGTGACTTGTGATTCAGTGAGGAGGTATTTGGAAGGCCTTTAACAAATACCTGTGTGAATTTGTGTGAATTGCTGAATTGGGAGTAGCTATATTCACAAGGTGTTAACTTAGGGTGGGCGGTCATAATCAAGGGTTTATAAGGGGCAGCTGTTTGGGGCTCAAGCCCTTTTTGGAAGTGCATCTGAACAGCAAGGTGGATTGCTGTTGAGGGGAGATAGAGAGAAAAAAAAAAAATCTATAAATCTTCAGCACAGCGAGTGTGAGCGAGCTGAGTGTGACCTGAGCGTAAGTGTGAACGGCGGTAAGTGTGTGACTTGTGATTCAGTGAGGAGGTATTTGGAAGGCCTTTAACAAATACCTGTGTGAATTTGTGTGAATTGCTGAATTGGGAGTAGCTATATTCACAAGGTGTTAACTTAGGGTGGGCGGTCATAATCAAGGGTTTATAAGGGGCAGCTGTTTGGGGCTCAAGCCCTTTTTGGAAGTGCATCTGAACAGCAAGGTGGATTGCTGTTGAGGGGAGATAGAGAGAAAAAAAAAAATCTATAAATCTTCAGCACAGCGAGTGTGAGCGAGCTGAGTGTGACCTGAGCGTAAGTGTGAACGGCGGTAAGTGTGTGACTTGTGATTCAGTGAGGAGGTATTTGGAAGGCCTTTAACAAATACCTGTGTGAATTTGTGTGAATTGCTGAATTGGGAGTAGCTATATTCACAAGGTGTTAACTTAGGGTGGGCGGTCATAATCAAGGGTTTATAAGGGGCAGCTGTTTGGGGCTCAAGCCCTTTTTGGAAGTGCATCTGAACAGCAAGGTGGATTGCTGTTGAGGGGAGATAGAGAGAAAAAAAAAAATCTATAAATCTTCAGCACAGCGAGTGTGAGCGAGCTGAGTGTGACCTGAGCGTAAGTGTGAACGGCGGTAAGTGTGTGACTTGTGATTCAGTGAGGAGGTATTTGGAAGGCCTTTAACAAATACCTGTGTGAATTTGTGTGAATTGCTGAATTGGGAGTAGCTATATTCACAAGGTGTTAACTTAGGGTGGGCGGTCATAATCAAGGGTTTATAAGGGGCAGCTGTTTGGGGCTCAAGCCCTTTTTGGAAGTGCATCTGAACAGCAAGGTGGATTGCTGTTGAGGGGAGATAGAGAGAAAAAAAAAAAATCTATAAATCTTCAGCACAGCGAGTGTGAGCGAGCTGAGTGTGACCTGAGCGTAAGTGTGAACGGCGGTAAGTGTGTGACTTGTGATTCAGTGAGGAGGTATTTGGAAGGCCTTTAACAAATACCTGTGTGAATTTGTGTGAATTGCTGAATTGGGAGTAGCTATATTCACAAGGTGTTAACTTAGGGTGGGCGGTCATAATCAAGGGTTTATAAGGGGCAGCTGTTTGGGGCTCAAGCCCTTTTTGGAAGTGCATCTGAACAGCAAGGTGGATTGCTGTTGAGGGGAGATAGAGAGAAAAAAAAAAAATCTATAAATCTTCAGCACAGCGAGTGTGAGCGAGCTGAGTGTGACCTGAGCGTAAGTGTGAACGGCGGTAAGTGTGTGACTTGTGATTCAGTGAGGAGGTATTTGGAAGGCCTTTAACAAATACCTGTGTGAATTTGTGTGAATTGCTGAATTGGGAGTAGCTATATTCACAAGGTGTTAACTTAGGGTGGGCGGTCATAATCAAGGGTTTATAAGGGGCAGCTGTTTGGGGCTCAAGCCCTTTTTGGAAGTGCATCTGAACAGCAAGGTGGATTGCTGTTGAGGGGAGATAGAGAGAAAAAAAAAAATCTATAAATCTTCAGCACAGCGAGTGTGAGCGAGCTGAGTGTGACCTGAGCGTAAGTGTGAACGGCGGTAAGTGTGTGACTTGTGATTCAGTGAGGAGGTATTTGGAAGGCCTTTAACAAATACCTGTGTGAATTTGTGTGAATTGCTGAATTGGGAGTAGCTATATTCACAAGGTGTTAACTTAGGGTGGGCGGTCATAATCAAGGGTTTATAAGGGGCAGCTGTTTGGGGCTCAAGCCCTTTTTGGAAGTGCATCTGAACAGCAAGGTGGATTGCTGTTGAGGGGAGATAGAGAGAAAAAAAAAAATCTATAAATCTTCAGCACAGCGAGTGTGAGCGAGCTGAGTGTGACCTGAGCGTAAGTGTGAACGGCGGTAAGTGTGTGACTTGTGATTCAGTGAGGAGGTATTTGGAAGGCATTTAACAAATACCTGTGTGAATTTGTGTGAATTGCTGAATTGGGAGTAGCTATATTCACAAGGTGTTAACTTAGGGTGGGCGGTCATAATCAAGGGTTTATAAGGGGCAGCTGTTTGGGGCTCAAGCCCTTTTTGGAAGTGCATCTGAACAGCAAGGTGGATTGCTGTTGAGGGGAGATAGAGAGAAAAAAAAAAAATCTATAAATCTTCAGCACAGCGAGTGTGAGCGAGCTGAGTGTGACCTGAGCGTAAGTGTGAACGGCGGTAAGTGTGTGACTTGTGATTCAGTGAGGAGGTATTTGGAAGGCCTTTAACAAATACCTGTGTGAATTTGTGTGAATTGCTGAATTGGGAGTAGCTATATTCACAAGGTGTTAACTTAGGGTGGGCGGTCATAATCAAGGGTTTATAAGGGGCAGCTGTTTGGGGCTCAAGCCCTTTTTGGAAGTGCATCTGAACAGCAAGGTGGATTGCTGTTGAGGGGAGATAGAGAGAAAAAAAAAAAATCTATAAATCTTCAGCACAGCGAGTGTGAGCGAGCTGAGTGTGACCTGAGCGTAAGTGTGAACGGCGGTAAGTGTGTGACTTGTGATTCAGTGAGGAGGTATTTGGAAGGCCTTTAACAAATACCTGTGTGAATTTGTGTGAATTGCTGAATTGGGAGTAGCTATATTCACAAGGTGTTAACTTAGGGTGGGCGGTCATAATCAAGGGTTTATAAGGGGCAGCTGTTTGGGGCTCAAGCCCTTTTTGGAAGTGCATCTGAACAGCAAGGTGGATTGCTGTTGAGGGGAGATAGAGAGAAAAAAAAAAAATCTATAAATCTTCAGCACAGCGAGTGTGAGCGAGCTGAGTGTGACCTGAGCGTAAGTGTGAACGGCGGTAAGTGTGTGACTTGTGATTCAGTGAGGAGGTATTTGGAAGGCCTTTAACAAATACCTGTGTGAATTTGTGTGAATTGCTGAATTGGGAGTAGCTATATTCACAAGGTGTTAACTTAGGGTGGGCGGTCATAATCAAGGGTTTATAAGGGGCAGCTGTTTGGGGCTCAAGCCCTTTTTGGAAGTGCATCTGAACAGCAAGGTGGATTGCTGTTGAGGGGAGATAGAGAGAAAAAAAAAAATCTATAAATCTTCAGCACAGCGAGTGTGAGCGAGCTGAGTGTGACCTGAGCGTAAGTGTGAACGGCGGTAAGTGTGTGACTTGTGATTCAGTGAGGAGGTATTTGGAAGGCCTTTAACAAATACCTGTGTGAATTTGTGTGA